>NW_027070116.1:152274-380106 GCF_002906115.3 Quercus suber
CCCCCCCCCCCCTCTCTCCAAACAAATGGCTTAGGCCTTTTGGGGTTAATTGGTCTCCATTGATTGGCATTTTTTTAAAATTATTTCATGTGGGCTTTAGGTACAATATGCCATCACTGAATATACTTTAATCCAAAAGACCTAAGTCTAATGATTTTGAGCTCAATTATATTATACTAAGTTATAATTTCATGCATATGCATAAATATACTTAAAAGATACGCATTAAGATGTATAGCATAATTCTTAATATATAATTTAAATATATTGATAGTCATTCTTTTTTTTTTGGAACTTTTTTTTTTTTTTTTTTTTTTTGAAGAGGGTAACATCCTCATAATTCATTCAATAGAACCAGAATCATAATACAACGCCTCCTCAACAGGGGGGGGGGGGGTGAATCTTCAAGCCATACAACATCCTCTACTATATCCTTAGCATATCTAGCTGGTACATGGGCAACACCATTAGCACTTCTTTTGACAAAAGCAACCTGCACCCATCTAAGCCTATCAATCATGCACAAGACTCCTGTAAAACATGGCCCAGCCAAGACGATAACCCCTTTCTCGCGTTCAATGCATCCATGAGAGATTGATTATCCCCTTCAAGAACTAGTTCTGAAAATCCGCATTCCACCGCAAACTCCATAGCTCTTCGACAAGCAAATATCTCCGCCTCTTCACTGCCCGTCACGGTGGACCTTTCGCCGATAAGGCCGTCATAACTTCTCCTCTATCATTTCGGATAATGCACCAATTCCCGAATCTCCATTTTCCTGGAAAAATCTCTCTCTCTCTCTCTCTCTATATATATATATATATATATATATAGATGACTTATAAATTTGAATTGTTTTTAGTTATACAAAAAAATTAATGCTCGTAAATATAAAATCATTCAAACTCTTTCTTCCTCTAATTTTATATATAGTGTTAGATATATGATTATATTTTTTTATGATTTATTTATATTGGACTCATCGTTTTCTACACTAAATTAACTCATTTGGCACAAAAATTAAATTTTTTGATTAGATGGGACATATATATATATATATATATAGATGACTTATAAACTTGAATTGTTTTTAGTTTTATATAAAAAAAAGGCTCATAAATATAAAATCATTTAAAATTTATGTTTTTTATGATTTATTTATATTGGACTCCTCGTTCTTTTATACTAAATTTACTCATTTGACACAAAAATTAAAAAATTTAGATTAAATGGGACACGTCACAAAATCAAACTCTAATTGAAATCCAATTTTTAGATTGAATTAACTCACTTGGCACAAAATTTTAAAAACTTAGATTAGATGGGGCACATGATGCAAATTTATACTCTAATTGAATTCTAATTTGAAATCTAATTAAATTTTCTCTCAGATTTACCTATTATATATATATATATATAGATAGATAAATGCACAAGAAGTATAGATAATTTATTTATTTTTTTCTCCTCTCGCTAGGAGCTTTCCTTCTCACCTAGGGTGAGCCGCCTTCCTTCACCACGCTTTCCATGTGGCTTTTTCTTTGTTTTCTTTCTTTTCCTTCTTCTACATCCCACTCTTTCTTCAGAGTTACTAGACCAAGGGGCCGAAACCTTGAACACTAAGATGGACACCGAAGTTATTGATCGTCTACAACAGATTAATTTAACTTCAGAGGAAGACGAAGTTATCACAGTAAGGCCAGACCGAAGGGTTCAAACCCTAGAAGAGTGCTCTCTTAGTCTTCTTGGAAAATTCTTAGCACCCCGACCGCTAAACCTAAGAGCCGCTAAGAACCTCCTTCGTTCAGTGTGGAAGATGGGATTGGACCTTAAGATAATGGAGGTTCGCGACGGTTTGCTCCAGTTTAAGTTCTCTTTGGAGAGTCAGGTATCGTGGGTCATGAACAATGGACCTTGGAGCTTTGATAATTAGATCCTAGTGTTGAGGAACTGGGAACGAGGCATGACGGCGCGAACAGTCACATTCACTGGATTACCTATTTGGGTACAAATCTGGGGTCTACCTTTTGATCTCATCAATGCTGAGGCTGCCCTGGTACTGTTTATAAATATATTGTTTAACAAATTAGCACCAAATTGTTATATCTTTATTATATGATGTTTTTGGATGTGTGACTAATTGTTTTTAAAAATTTATGAATATTTTGTATTGCTCATCTTCCTTATCTCATTAGTGTATTTTTGAGATTTTTAAGAAAATAAATTCAATTTCAAGTTTAAAATTATTTATTTATCTATTCATTTTTCGCATGTTAGATTAGATGTTAGATTAGCTTATGACAGTATTAACACAATATTTGTCTTGATTACAATCATTATGTATAATAAGTTAAAATTTATGAATTTGATTATGCATTGAAATTTGGCTTGGCTATTGCTTTCACTAGAGTAGTAGTATATGGAGGAAAATCCTTAGAAGCAGTAGCAGTTCTTCACTTAGTAGAGCTACTAGCCGTCAATTACTTTTTCAAGGCTTCGCAGCCGAGTAGACTTCCAGAGCTCTTGCTCTAACATAGGAGGATGAATAATTTCATTGATCACATCACATTTCAAATGTTTTACATATTTGGGAGAATTAGTTTGGCTTTGATGTAAGTTTTATTTTTCCCTTTCTTTTTTATTTGAATTGTAGTTTTGTTGAATATTATAAATTTTTTTATACATTTCTCAGTGTTTTTGATTGTACGGTAGGAAAATTAGGTTTCAAAACTAAAAAATAATTTTCAAATTTTAGTTACTTTTTAATGATACAAAAAATGTTATAAATAATTTTTGTTAAAAAATTAATATTTTCTCAACCTTTTGAATTTCTGAGAAAAATTATATATTTTTTATTTTGGTATAACAAAAATTATATATTAAATTTATGAAAATATGATTATGAAATACATTACTATTTATTACATTATTCCAAACTGCAAAATAAATTTAATAAGACCACTCTAAAAATATTATCAAATGTTGTGGGTACCATAGGCATGCTTCACAACGTCCTAAGCCTGCTAGGCGTGCTTGGCATTCACCTAGGCATGCTTGGTAACCACCTAGGCCATCCTCGGATGGCTTTGCAACGTCCTAGGCATGCTTGGAAACGTCTTCGGACGGTGTCCTAGGAGTCCCACATCGAAGGAAAACCCCCCTACTTACTGCCTTATAAGTTTTGAAGTAAAGAAAATAGTGTACCATTAGTTTAGCCCTTTTATTGTGGGTACCATAGGCATGCTTTACAACGTCCTAGGCGTGCTAGGCGTGCTTGGCATTCACCTAGGCATGCTTGGCAACCACCTAGGCCGGCCTCGGACGACTTTGCAACGTCCTAGGCATGCTTGGAAACGTCCTCGGACGGTGTCCTAGGAGTCCCACATCGAAGGAAAACATCTCCACTTGCTGCTTTATAAGCTTTAAAGCGAAGGAAGTAATGTACCATTAGTTTAGTTATTCGAATAACTATAAACTAATGGTACATTACTTCCTTCACTTCAAAACTTATAAGGCAGCAAGTGAGGGAGTTTTTCTTCGATGTGGGACTCCTAGAACACCGTCCTAGGATGTTGCAAAGCATGCCTAGGACGTTGCAAAGCCGTCCGAGGACGGCCTAGGTAGTTGTCAAGCATGCCTAAATGAATGCCAAGCAGGCCTAGCAGGTCTAGGACGTTGTGAAGCATGCCTATGGTACCCACACATGCAATACACAAAATCCATGACTAGTTTTATTAATAAGAGAATACTTATTTAATCTTTTTAATCACAATTGAAAAATATCATATTATTTTTAATTAAGATATATTTCAACCCCTTTAAATAATGTTTTAGTCAACATTGTTTTGATGATACCCAAGTTCGCCCAGAGTTTATCGTTCGTGGAGCCACAACTCTTCGGCCTGAGTACCAAACTCTAGTTGTTAGTCAACAAACACGTTAGGCTGCGTGGGGCTTTCAATATTGTTGTTTGTGTTTCCTTTGTCCTGTGGCTTTTAATATTGTTTTTGTTAGGCTGCATAGGGCTTTTAATATTGTATTTGAGTGTCCTTTGTCCTGTGGCTTTTAATATTGTATCTGTGTTCTTTGTCTTGTGGCTAGGTTTGTACTAGTGAAGTTAGGCCTGAGTGGCTGCAGGACTCCTTTTTACTGTTGTACTTTTGTTCATTTTAATATATCGATTCTAACTTTTTTTAGTCCAAAAAATATGGCTAGATTCAAATATTTATTTTTATATTAATAATTATTAACATAATTATTACTTTGTTAGAGTTTGATACGCAATTAAACCACAGTTTGACTTTAAAATCTTAAACATTTTATTCTTTTTTCAAGTTATTCCTTAGTTTTAAATATAATAGTGTATACCACGAAAAATTATTAAATATTTTTAGAGTATTATAAATGTGTAGTTTTTTTTCTTATGAGAATGATGGGTCCTACTATAAATTTAATTAGTAAAACTCATCATTCATGTAAAAAAAAATAATACAAACTTATGATATTCCGAAACTACACAATAATTTTTCGTCTACCACCTATACAAGAAAAGAGAGCATTACTATCAAGCACGTAAGAATTTCCCCATGCCATTTTCATGCTCATTTTTTGCCCTCTTCCACCTATATGTATAGGGCTAAGGTTGGCCATTTTTAGCTCCTATTCAATCAAACATGGAAGTCTGGTTCATCATCGTCATCTCTCTCTGTATCTTAGCATTCCTCAAATACCTCCTTTTCAACAAAGTCTCTGAAAATCACAATAAGCTACCTCCAGGACCCTCACACATCCAAATACTCAGCAACTTCTTATTGCTCCGCAAACCCGTAGAATTGGAACTCACCTTGACCCTCCGCAAACTCCATGCCAAGTACGGATCCATCATCACCATTTACATAGGTTTCATCCCAGATATAATCATTGCCAACCATTCTCTCGCACACAAAGCTCTTATTCAAAACAGTGCTGTTTTCGCTGACCGACCAGCTACTCTACCTACAGACTTGATCTTATCTAGTAATAAACACAGCATCAACACTTCCTCTTATGGTCCCACATGGCGACTCTTTCGTCGCAATCTCACTTCAAAGATTCTCCACCCTTCGCACATGAAATCTTACTCTCACGCACGCAAGTGGGTCTTGGATATTCTCCTCAATCGCCTTGGTTCCAACACTAAATCTGTTGTTAAAGACCATTTCCAATACTCCATGTTTTGTTTGTTGGTTCTTATGTGCTTCGGAGACAAACTCGGTGAAACCCAGATTAAGAAAATCGAAGAGGGTTGCCAGCGCTTGCTTCTGAGCTCTGGTCGGTTTGCTATACTCAATTCTTTCCCCAGTATTGGAAGGATTTTATTTCGTAAGCGTTGGGAAGAGTTGTTTCAACTTCGGAGAAACCAAGATGATGTGTTAATTCCTTTTATTAAAGCAAGAAGGAAAGTGAGGCAAGAAAGACACAGTAAAATGAAAGAAGTCAAAGAAAATGAAGATGAGTTTGTTGTGCCGTATGTGGATACGTTGTTGGATTTGGAGCTACCAGAGGAGAAGAGGAAGCTTTCCGAGGAGGAAATGGTTAGTTTGTGTTCAGAATTTCTCGTCGCGGGTACGGATTCTACGTCAACAGCGTTAGAGTGGATTATGGCGAATATGGTGAAATACCCACAAATCCAAGAGAGGCTTTTAGTGGAGATGAAAGGGGTTGTTAGTGAAGGAGAGAAAGACGTAAAGGAGGAAGATTTGAACAAGATGCCTTATTTGAAAGCAGTGGTTTTGGAGGGTTTAAGGAGACACCCACCTGCCCATCTTGTGATACCACATGCAGTGACTGAGGATGTGGTTTTGGATGGCTATATAGTACCAAAGAATGGTACTTTGCATTTCAATGTGGCAGAAATGGGGCGGGACCCGAAGGTTTGGGAGGATCCCATGGCGTTTAAGCCCGAGAGATTCTTAAATGGTGGAGGAGAAGCGTTTGATATAACTGGAAGCAGAGAGATTAAGATGATGCCATTTGGTGCGGGGAGGAGGATGTGTCCTGCTTCTGGTTTGGCAATACTACATTTGGAGTATTTTGTGGCCAATTTGGTTTGGAATTTTGATTGGAAAGCTGTGGAGGGTGATGAGGTTGATTTGACAGAGCAACAGGAGTTCATTGTGGTGATGAAGAATCCACTCAAGGCCCAGTTATCTCCAAGGCTTTGAATGGTTAGTATCCAAGGACCGAGACTATGACTATGATAGTGTTATTTGTAAAAAAAGTCAACAGCTGTATTTAATAAATTTACACTAAAAATGTTTCTATGGCACCTAAGTATTTTCCTTTTATATTTGTACTAGTTTGGTAACTAGTACATCAAAAGAAATGGTTGAAATGCAGAAATGGTAATGTATTTATTTACTATTTTAGTGTTATTATTGAGCGGAAAATAGTTGTCTGTCTTTTGAAGCTCCTCATTTGATGAGCGGTATGTCTAAGTTGGGTCATCATTTTTATTTGGTTAAAAGTAAAGTGAGTTTGTTGCATAAAGTGGTGGTGCCTTTGTTTGATGACAAATTAAAGTGAGTAATTATTAGGATTGGACGCCACAAGAAGAAAATATTTAAAAAAAATAAAAAGTATGGTTAGAAGATGTATATGTTACATGAGTTCGCCAAAGTAGTAAAGTATCTTTTGAATGCCCCAAGGATGAATGGTTAACTCCATTTTTTGGTGTAGTCAAAGACTATACCTTCAATTGGTAGTCTATATTCCATAATGCACGAAGATTACTGTTGATTTCGAAATAAGTTAAATCTGTAGCAATATTTAATAAAAGAATACATAGGCAATCATCTTTTTATTTTTGTGTTTGTATATATAAGGACGGAGCTAGAATTTGGAGTTAGGGGACAACTCTACTGCTAGTTGTGTCAACTTAGCCATTGAAGGGGTTTTTTTTTTGTTTTTTTATTTTATTTTTTAAGGGTCTTTGATGCATGCATTTGTTGGGTAAGAAGAAAATTATTTTGTCTAAAATTTTGTAAAGAGTCAAGTTGTTTGCTTGGGGTAAAATTGGTTGATTGAGCTTAATTTTTTTTAACTTCACTATTGATAATTTTTTTTTTTGTTGGGCTTATATATATTTTGTTTTAGATTTTAGATATTTAAATTTTTTATGGTCTTTAAAAGGAGGAAAATGCTAGAGTTACAAGCTTTTTACAAATTATCGATGTGGTAAGTGGTTATTGGTAAGTAAAAAAATGGTATTAGTGTTGGGTCTGAATGCGAACCAATAAGAATTTGCTACCTCAATAATTTGAAAAATTGTTGCAAAAAAATTTGTGACTATAATATTACTCTTAAAAGAATCAATGATATTGTTAAGGGAAAAAAAATGTAATTTTATAGATAAAATTGATTAGTACCTATAAATATACTATTTACTATTATTTCTATAATAAAAATTGGATAAATTGTAAAGTTCACCCTTAAGTTTGATGTTGCTTGCATTTTATATCCTAAAGTGATTGTTGATATCTTTCACAAAATTATTATTATTATTATTATTATTATTTGGAGAAAGAACTCAATGGAATTATTATTTTTATTAATTATAAAAACTCAATGGAATTGAAAACATTAGTTAGGGCACAATTCCATTATTTTTAAGGGTTATTTTGACCCTTAAACTTCATCAAAACTATTTTTTTTTATCTCGAAGATTAAAAAAAAATCTTTTTTCATTTTTTTTTTCTTGGTAGCCATTTCACTTAAGGAAAAAAAAAAAAGAAAAAAAAGAAAAAAAGAGGCCAGCTAAGTAGAAATACATTTCCAAACATACACTAGGGCAGACAATTTTGAACAAGAATATTAGGTGCAAGAATTTCGTGGTTCAATGATCCTATCTAATTCTCTCATAACAAAAAATCTGGGTGTGATCTCCCTGTCTCACTTGTTTTATGGAAGGAAAAGAATAGGAGTTAAAAATAATATGTGAAATATATTAATGATAGAAGAGGACATTTTCGAGTCATCTTCTTTACTATTTTGCTCTTTACATTGTAAATAGGAAAAAAAAAAGATGAGTAGTGACTAGTTCATTTGGTATGAAACAAAGGCACATTTTTGTCTGATGTCATTTTAACATGATTGTGCATCATATATGCTCTTCCTTAACTCTTATCATTTATTTTGGCTCTTTAGAACATTTGGGTAGTTCACAATAATTGATTTTCCAAAAATTAGAAAACTCAATCTCTGAACTCGTTCTCGAAAAGAATTTTACTATTATGCTTATAACACAAAAGTTTCACTCTCTAAACAACCAAGCTAGATTTCATGGTTCCTTTACCTATTGGCTATTGGTAGTCGTAAGTTGAAAATAGATTGCAGCTCCAAAGAAATCCACGATTTTTTGGGAGCTAATGGTATTATCAAAGATTAATTGGGTTATTAGATTGTTGATTTCTTGATTAATATATGATGTCAAAACAATTTTTGTGGGATTAGTGGACATGGTGGACATGATTTGCCATGGAACAATTCCATGAACAATACAAGTGTGGATTAATGGGGTTTGTTTCAATATTTTTTTTATTTTTCTATTTAAAAGTAAGCTAGATAAAAGCGTGAGGCAAAAAAGTTTACATTCTCCCTTAAATGGAGAAAAGCATATGCATTTTCACCTCAAATTAAAATTTTATAAAAAAATTCTATCAATTTGGTACCTACTATTATCAAACATGTTTCAATTATACCGTGTCCGTCATCTACTAATAAAAAATGTTGGTGTAGCTAATAAAATATTTATTTGTTAGCTTAATTACAATAAACAATTTCATGTGCTTGGAAAATAAAAACCACATCAACTAAAAATGATTAACTCAAAAAAATACTAAGATCTCCATTCCCTTGAGTCTTGATAACCAAACAGTATGAAAGAAATTCAAGATGAGATCAAATATCAAAAAAAAATAAATCAATTATAAATTTTCTTTCCTTTCCTTTTCAACCTCCCTCTCTTTTTTCTTCACTCTTTTCTATTCTTCTTTCTTTATTTAAATTCATTTTTTATATAACCAAAAAAAAAAAAAAAAACCCCTATGTTAAGTACTAAAAGCATATTTAAGACGATTACAAGGGTATCTGGGTGGTGGACTCATTGGTTAGGAACATGAAGTAAATCTTAAATTCCTAGATACAATCCACCATACTATCGGTTCATGTGGTTTTCAAAGTGTCTCATGGGTAAGGAGTTGAATAGTCTAGCCAAAAGTTGAGACTAAAGTTGTCAATTCCATTTTGATTGTCATTCCGACTTATCCATTGAAACAAAATATTTCAGTATTGGTCTATTCCACAATTTCCAATGCATTATTTTGAGGGAAAAGTTGTTAATTCCATTTTGATGGTCATTCTCTGTTTATCCATTGAAACAAATATTTAAGCATGGGTCTATTCAAGTGTACTATTTTCGGGGTTAACACTAAAGTTATATATTGGAACATAATTAAATTACACCTAATGTAACTCAAAGTAATATTACACCCCTAATAGGTTTTTATTAGATTAATATATGGAAAATCCTCTTTGATTATATGTTCATTTTGTTTTTAATACACATATCAAATTTCTTGCCAATTGGATGTTATTTGTTGTTCGATTTGTAAACTCATCTTTTATGTATAATTAAAAAAAAATTAATTTTAACATTTTGTAGATAGAATAGTTATCAATCTTTGATCATCTTAATTTCACTATTATGGAGCTTATAAGAAAAATAAAATCAAACTATAGATTTTTCAAAATTTGCATTCAATCTAAAACATTAAGTAGCATAGCATTGCTAAAAGTTGTCAGGTATAACTTGAACTATATATCTATACCTAAGATCTCATTACGTATTAACTTACAAGGAATTCAATTTTCTAGTCGTTCTGGTGAACAAAATTATTATTATAACTTCTTCTTCTTTTTTGAAGAAAGAACTCAATGGAATTTTTTATTTATTAATTATAAAAATCCAAAGGAATTGAAAACATTAGTTAGGGCACCATTTCATTATTTTAAGGGTAATTTTGGTACCTAAACTTCAACAAAATTTTGTTTTTCATCTCAAAAACATAGTAATTATTGTACTGCCTATAAATACCCAAACTCTTAACGAATAAAAAAATGTGATAGGAACTTGGTGAAAATTGCACAACTTTTTATGCCATCACCAATTCGTTTCTAATGGATAAGAGGCCAAAACAATATTAATACCTAGCACAAAAAATTTTAAACAAGAAAATTTGGAGTTAACTTGTGACTTAGAAACACTATCTAATTTTCTTATAGAGAAAATTTTGAAGCCGCATCTTCCATTTCTCACTTATTTTAAGTAGGGGGAAAAGTTTTGTGCTCAACATAGGATAAGGTCGGGGTGACTAGCATAAGATATTCAAAAGTCATTATTGTCAAACCGAAAATTTTATAAGGTGTGGATCGATGGGGATTTATTTTGATATATCAGTGGAGTGATGATATGGAATCATTTTGTTCTAATTATAAAAGAGCTTTTTTCCTTTTTTTTTTTTTTTATTTTTTTTATTTTTATCTAGTAATTGTAGGCTGTTTAATATAGATATTTTTATTATTTTATTTTATAATTGTAGGCTATTTAATATAGATATTTTTATTATTTTATTTTATTTAAAAATAAATTAGATAAAAGTACAACTGTACTTAGAAAAATGGTTAGGTAAAAAGGGACAAAATTTAGGTAAAGTAGTGTTGTTCCTTTGAGCACTTGCAGCAATAGTGCTAAAAAGCTAAAAAGCTATTTTTAACACCACAAACTTAAAAATTGGGATTGCAATAGTGGAGGCATATCTAGAATTTTTAGCTTTTGAGCTACAATGCACAGCCAAAGATAGATGTGCACTGTAGCTAAAAGCTATACCAAAATAGTAATATTTTATTTATCTTTTCAATTAAATAATATTTATTCTCATCTATAGCACTATAGCCCGAACACACTTCAGCTCTTCTCCCTTTTTTTCTTTTTCTTTTTTCCCTCTCTTCCTCCATGGAGAGATCAAAGATGGACAGCGTTGATGATTTCAATGCCAAAACGATGAGACTAAGCTCGGCAACAATTGGGTTCGTGGTTGGGTTCTGTGCCGAAACGGTTCTTGGGTGGTCTCAATGCCAAAATGGTTGGTGCTCTTCTTCCCTCACCTCCACTCTGCCATTAGGTCGTGGTTGTGCTCCAGCCTCGTGGATCAAAGTGGCTTTCCGTGGATCGGAGTGCTTGCTCGTGGTTGTGCTTGCTTGTGGATCGGAGTGGTTATCGCTCGTGGTTGTGCTCTGGCCTCGTGGATCGAAGTGGCTTTCTATGGATCGAAGTGCTTGCTCGTGGTTGTGCTTGCTCGTGGATCAGAGTGGTTATCGCTCGTGGTTGTGCTTGTTCGTGGATAGGAGTGGGTTTCGGTGTATCGGCGTGGTGGGTTTTGGTACCAGTATGGTGGGTTTCAGTTTTGGGTTGCTGGATTTTCAAGTTGATGTGGGTTTGTTTTGTGGTGGTTGTGGATTTGTATTATTTTATTGTAAGAGATCTATTATTTTATTGTGATGTTTATATTATTTTATTGTGTTAAAAACTAAAATAGATCCACTGCTGCAATGTGTAAATAGGTAAAATAAATAAAGTAACTTTTTGTGATGCCAAATAGTTAAAAATATAGTTCCACCGTTGTGGATACTCTTAAGTTCCTCTCTTAAGATTCAACCATGTGGCTACTTAACTATAAAATACACTTCATTTCCATGAAAAAAAATTCACATGACAGAATTTTAAAAGAGAAACCTAAGAAACAGCACCTAAGTATTGTACTTAAGTCTTGCTCAATAAAAAGACTCTTCATCTAAGTAATTGTAAGGGTTTATTTGGTATAAATTATTTTTATTGATTTATTTTATCTAAAAATAAGCTAGATAAAAGAAAAAATTATACTTAGAAATTGTGAGGTAAAGTAATTTATTTTAAAGTAATTTTTTTTTTTGAATTTAGTTAGAATCGTCTACTACAACTACCCGAGTCCCTCCTTTCTCCTTCAACCACTAGGTAATAGACCATCTCAGTAGTCAACTCATTTAGATGAAAGTAAACATAGGCTTAAATATGAGATCAACCACCACCTCGTGTAGGTGAGTTGGTACCCGGGTTGTATAGAGATCTATTACTTGGGGGTTCAAGCCCCCGCATTTACCAAGTAAAATATATATATATATATATATATATGAGATCAACCAAAAACAAAATGTCCTTTATTTGACTAAAAAAATTACTTGAAGATTTATTCAACAAAAACCTAAAATCAAATATTTTAAAAATCTAATCTCCTTTATTTTCCTCTATTTTCTTGACAACCAAATAATAGGAATACAATTCAAGATGAAATCAAAGCTCCAAAAAATTCAACCAATTGTGGGTTCCAGTTAGCTCAACTGGTAAAGTCTCTGATGGTTGTATAAGAGATCTGGGGTTCAATCTCCGCCTACACCAAAAACTGATTGGTGTCTTGGTCTGATAATAAAGAGCAATTATCAGGAGCGGACGCCATAAGTTGAAACTTTCTCAAAAAAAAAAAAAAAAAAATTCAACCAATTATATATATTTCTTTTCTTTCCTTTCCTTTCCTTTCCAACTTTTTTTTCTTTTTCTTCGCATTTTTTTTCCCTTACACTAGTTAAGTATTCAAAGCATTATTTAAGGAAACACAATTTTTTAATGGGTGTTTGATTGTACTCATTAAGGAGGAATTGAACATATATGGGAAATGACTTCTTCAATTCATAACAACCAATGTGTCATGTATGACATTTATTTAATTTTTTAGATGGAACCATAATTAGTAAAATAAAATATGGCACACCCTGGCGGAATTGAGCATATTCGGAAATGACTTCCTTCAATTCATAAAAACTAATGTATCATGCATTAGACAGTAAACATTTAGTAAACTATAACACACATATAATACGGAAAACATATGAATGGATACAATTCGATATTTTTTAATAAAGCTATGTTTATAAAATTCGGCATAAAAATACAAAAAGATTACCCGTATAAAACATTTATATTTTAAAATTTTGTATGGAATCATTTACCATATTTTGTATGGAATCATTTACAATAATCCTTGTATTTATGTCATCCATTCGATTTCAAAAAAAAAAAAACACAAAACACAAAACGCAGCTTGAATAGTAGCTATTAAACCCAAAATTAGGGTTGCTCACTGTTTAAAACACACACTCTTCTGTGTCTCTTCTTCCGTTGGAAAATGTCCCACATGAAAGGAGGAGGAGAACGAGGAGCGATCCTGCGACGTAGGACGAAGCACGATGATGATCCCCCAGACGAAATCGTGTTGGACATTTTAGCAAAGCTACCCGTGAAATCTCTCCTAAGATTCAGGTGCGTTTGCAAACCCTGGTACTCTTCCATTGCCAACCCTAGTTTCATCTCTACTCACCACCTTAATCACAGTCATCTTCATCATCACAGTTATGTCATACACATTCCTAGGAATGTTCCCATACCTTTTTTTCCTGGTTCTTCACATTCTAGCGATCAAGTCTGTACTCTCGCTTGCCACCGCACCTTTGAAACCATATCCGAGTTTAGAGTTCCCTTCACTTTTCAATCTGGGTTTTCCCATTTTGTGGGTTCATGTAATGGCTTGTTGTGTTTCACTAGTTCTAGATCATGGTCTAATGTTGTTTACTTGTGGAACACCTGTATTAGAAAATTTAAGAGGTTGCCCAATAGCCAGTTATCTATTATGTCACTCGGAATTGGGTTTGATTCCCAGAATAATGATTTCAAGGTTGTCGGGATTCCACGGACTTTTGCCTAGCCTAAGCCTCCCCCTGAGGTTGAGGTGTACTCATTAAGTTCGGATTCGTGGAAAAGAGTTGAACTTGGAATCTCCTGGAGACCCAATGTTGTGTCCCACAAATTTAATTGTGTTTTGACATTCCCGTTTGTGAGTGGACATTTGCATTGGATGATAGAAATGATAGAAGAAGGAGGTGGGCAAGAGAAGCATGATACTTCTACGCTTTTGTCATTTGATGTCAATAGTGAGAAATTCAAAGAGCTACCACTTCCTGACGATGAAGGAAGTTGTATTACGAAATGCGTTACATCATTCAAGGGGAAACTAGCTTTGATTAAATTTGGAAATGGTACCCAACCACATATTACGCGATGCTCCATTTGGGTGATGAGGGAGTATGGTGTGATTGATTCCTGGAATAATCTTTGTGTTCTATCAATTGAAAATCTAACTGATTTAATTGGTTTCACCAAGGATGGTTTACTTATTCGAAACAGCTCCGGGCTGGTATCCACCGACAGTGAATTAGAGAGCAAAGATAAGTCTGTTTTAATTGACCTCGAAACTCTACATGAGAAGGAGATTAGCACTCACGCTAAATATGGTTTTGATGAAGCTACTTACATGGAGAGCCTTGCTTTACTAGATGGAACAAATGTGATATCTTACTAAAAAGATGGTGCTGTGTATAAGAAGTGATGTCATTACAGGTATGGATGAATTGAAATCCTTGTCATGCTTTTACTTGAAGCAATAGGCATGTTAGGATTGTTAAAACCATACTTGTGCCCCGGATTTATATGATCCTTTTATGGTTGTGGCTTTTATATAGTATATTTATTTTTTATATTTGTTTGTGGATGGTTGTTGCACACAGTGGACAAATAAAACCATAATTGGTCAACATAACCTTTTTTGCTTGAGTGTCTCTGTTGTAGTGGTAAAAAGAACTAAGTAATAGCTCTTAAGTAATGGCAGGAGAGATAGGGGGAGAATAAAATTGGTTGGGTTAGAGGATGACTGGATATGTTGAAAATGACAAAAAT
Organism: Quercus suber; assembly: GCF_002906115.3. Classification (NCBI taxonomy): domain Eukaryota; kingdom Viridiplantae; phylum Streptophyta; class Magnoliopsida; order Fagales; family Fagaceae; genus Quercus; species Quercus suber. The sequence goes on from NW_027070116.1 coordinate 167,192, forward strand.
AATAAGCATCAGAGGATTTTACATGCCTGTGCTCTACTAGCTGGCAGGTATATTTGGTATGATTGCACCTAAATGTGTTTGCTTCATTCTTTATGCTTCTAGAAAGTAGAATAGGTTAAAGAAATGAAGAGGCTTGTATTGTCTTTTTAGTTTTCCCATCTATCCTTGTATGTTTGTTTGTTTGTTTGTTTGTTTGGTTTTTTTTTTTTTTTTTTGCATTCATTTTCAATGCGTTCATTGCCCTTCTTATCTGGATTTTAGGAGCGGTGATCTGAATTTGTATCTTGATGTGCTCTCACACATTGTCTATTTTAAATTGATATGTTAGTTGTTGGAGAGAGCTGCAAAATTTCATCTTGATGTGCAGTAGTCTATTAAATGGATAAATCACATATCAATTATCACTGTTAATTATTGCAAAGTTTAAACATCATTACTGCATAGAGAATTGTTGTTTGCAAAGGGAATCACACAATTGGATTTCTTTTGCTGGAATTAAATTTCATCTGATATGGAAACAGTCTTATGAATCTAGCCACCTTTGCCATTTTGTATTTGATTGAAATATGCCAAATTGCCAACTGATTTAGAAAGTGAATTTTTATGTTGCCAAGTTCTGATGTGCCATGCATTGGTTAAATCACAGGGAAATTGCCTCCATCTCCAATTGGTTAACATTATCAGATGGTAGGGACACCCACTTACCTTGCAAGTGCAATATCTTAAGATCAGAACTGAGCTGACTTTAGATGGTAGCCTAGTTGCATGTCAGACTCAAAATGCAAGGAAAGATTTTTGTTTTTGTTTTTGTTTTGGGTAAGTCAGGAATTTTCTGTTTTGCACATATGGAAGGTTTATATATATATATATATATATATATAGAAATTTGAAGAGAATATCAGCGTCAGTTGTTGAGTGTGAAACATGCATGAGTGCTTCCTTTATTCCCAACATATATGAGATATTCCACGCACTTTGTCTTGTGTCAGCCTTGTCATGTATTGGAGTATCAGTTGGCTTATTTCATAAGTTGTGGTGAATCCACGAGTTCTGCAACATTGCTAATGTTCCGAGGACAGTTTTGTTTTTGGATTGAGTGTTACTGTGGTCAGCCATATAAGAAGTATACTGAGAGTAAGTGTTGTCAAATGTGTCAAATGCCAAATAAATTTGGCATTAGCTACACGAACGTTCCAACAATAGCATTGTACAGATAAGTATGTTATTGATATTTTAGATTTTTTTTTTTTTTTTTTTTTTTTTATATTCAATTTGCTCTCTCTTAGATCTATTCAACCTCATTCTGCTAACCAGGATCTTGGAGGACCTTGGGATCTGATAATCAAAGTAGCTGGATTTTGGAAAAGAAGGACTGAAGAATTGCCCTTGCCTATGAAGCCGGCAACCTTCAAGGAATTGCTATTTTCTTGGGTGGTGCCAGTTGTGCAGCAGCAACTACTAGTGCAGCAACACAGGAAGCACTTGTGGAGCCAGCCTTAAAAGCTAAGAGTTTGGGATTCTTCAGAATTTTGTTTCTGTGCAGCAACAGTAGTATAGTTCAGGCTTGTAAACTCAAAATGCTCTACCAGATGGCAGGAAAAGACTATGGTTGCAGATCTTATATTTTTACGACAGCAGGGTCTTGCCTGTAAAGCTTTTTTTGTTCCCAAAGCTATTTTGAGCTCGGTTTATTGTATAGCTGATCTAGCAGCCAATATTCCAGGACATCACAGCTTGATTCATCCAGATATTTTGTAACTGCTTCCGGCTTTTATTGGTATTAAAAATAAAAAAATAAAAAATTGCTCTCTCTCTCTCTCGTGTGAAGTTGGGACTTGGGAACCAAAAAGAAATACATAATAAAAAGAAGAAGGAAAGAATAGAAAAAGAATATTTAAATAAAAGAATAGAAGATGTGATGTAAGTTGTATGGTAAATTGTCGTGTTAAAATAGATAAACTAACTTTTTGATATGTCAAAATATCAATTTTTTTTAAGACATCTGATGCTAATGCTTTTATTGAAGTTTCGGTTCAAAAAAAAAAAAAACCAGCTCAATTGAAATCGATTTCCCAATGTACGCTAGCCAAAAAAAGAATTAAATAAGAAGATTTGTAGTTAAGAAATCCCTCCCGAAGACTATATTTTTGTCCAGTGTCATTCTAACATGATTATGCATCTTATATGTTTTTCCTTGACCCTTACCATTTATTTTGGCTCTTTTGGAACATTTTGGTGGTTTCCAATAAATTGATTTTTCAACAATTAGGCAACTAATTCTTGCAACTATCCATTATACTTGTGAATTTTATTATAATACTTATAACACAAAAGTTTCACTTACTAAACAACTAAAGTTGGATTTAATGGTTCCCTCCCCCTATTGGCTATTTGAACTCATAAGTTGAATATAGATGGTAGCTCCAAAGATAACCATGATTCTTTGGGAGCTAATGGTGTTTATTAGAGATTAATTAGGTTATTAGATTGTCGGTTTCTTGATTAACTTAGGATGTCAAACCAACAATTTTTGTGTGATTGGTGGACATGGTGGAGGACGGGAGGTGAGTAACCATGGAACAAAACCATGAACAATACAAGTATGGATTAATGTGGTTTATTTCATTATCTTAATAGATTGATGTTATGGAATAATTTGGTCATATTTAAAAAAAAAAAAAAAAACTCTTCAACTAGTAATTGTAATGGTTTATTTGGTATAGATTTTTTTTTATTGATTTTTTTTTTCTATTTAAAAGTAGGCTAGATATAAGTATAAGGTAGAAAGGTGTAGATTCTCCCTCAGGTGGGGGAAAAAATATGCTTAATTTTTTTTTTTTCACCTCAATCTTTTTTTTTCTTTTTTTGGGTGTCAATTTGGGGGAAAATTGGCATTTTTTCCTAATTTACAAACTATACAGTAAAATACTCTTATTTTGAAACTATTTAGCAAAATGCACTTGTTTTTTAAACTCAATTTTAACAAAATCGAGTTATGTGTAAAACTCAATATCGTTAAAATCAATTTATATGAATATTTTTAAGTGGAACTCAACATTAATAATATTGAGTTTCACTTAAATTTTCAAAAAAAATTAAAATGGCAAAATATGCATAGAACTTGACATCAATAATGTCAAGTTCCACCTGTAGAGTTTCAGAAACTATGGCATTTTGCTAAATAGTTTTAAAACAAATGCATTTTACTGCATAATTTGTAAATTGGGGACAAATGCTCATTTTCCTGTCAATTTGATACCTACTTTTTTTTTTCAAACATATTTCAATGATATCATTACTATCATCTACTACTAAAAACTGCAGCGTTTTGGCTAATGAATCATTTATTTGTTAGCTTAATTATAATAAATAATTTCATGTCAACTTGGAAAATAAAAACCACATAAACTAAAAGATTTACTCAACATAAACTAAAATCAAACATTTACAAAAGCTAATCTCATTTATTTTCCTCTTTTCTTTTCTCTTAAGTCTTGATAACAAAAGAAATATGAAAGCAATTTAAGATGAGATCAAATATCTAAAAATAAATGTGAGTTGCTAAAATTTATTGTCTGAATTGAAACTTTTTCACTTCACACGTGTGTTACAACCATAATTGACAAATAATTAATTTGGCCCCAGTTTTTGTTCTATTTGAAAAAAGTTAGTTTTAGTAGCTTTTTACGTATAATTGACTACTAAGTTGCTCTTTTAGAGCTTGATGTAGTTGGTGAAAATGAGAGAACTTAGAAGAATTTAGGGAATTTGGGAAAAGGATGAAGGGAAAGTTGAAAAAGAGAGAGGAAGTCTAGGAAGCACAGACATAAAATAAAATCCTTTTTTGCAAGAGGGGATATTTTGTGATTAGGAAGCCAAAAAATAAAATCCTTTTTGGCTAGCTCTCGCTCTCTCTCTTTTCAAAATAATTGTTAGGATAAGTGACTATATATTTATTATAATTTAATAAATCTCCAAATAATTCAAAAAAAAAAGTTTATAAATCTCCAATTAATTTAAATAATTGGTATATACAAATCTGTATGTGCTAGTGTTTAGCTGTATATTTTGCTCGTCATCAGCGTAAACCTGGAAAAAGAAGAAAAAGAAACCTATTAAAAGATTTTCAAAATAATATAAAATATAATTATTTAAAAAAAATTATATAATAATATTTTAAATTAGTATTATTTAAAAATTTGTTAGGTTATTAAATAATATAGAATACATAATAAAACTTCTTTTAAATTTGTAGGAACTCTTGGTTGTATAATAATAAAATAATCCTATTTAAATTATATAAAATAAATAATAAAGTGATTTTTGTTGTATATTTTCATGATGGAAGATGAGAGTAAGAAAGAGAAGAGCACTCTATTGAAGTTGAATTTAAGATGTAGGAGAGCTGCATTATTGAAAAGAAATTTTTATTTTTTTGGCCACAGAGAAGAAGAGCTGGACTGCTTTGAAGAGGAAGTGGACTCAAAGATGGAAGGTGTTGAGAGCTTTGATCAGATGAATAGGGTATTTCTACCAAAGATATTGACAGTGGTTACCATCAAAGCAGCAGCAACATAAGAAGTAGAAGAAGCCTTTGCTCGGAAAGTTTGGAAGCCTATTCAAGAAGGATGGCACTAGCAACCATAGGTATAGAGATTGACCAGTTTGGCCTAACTTGTGCCTTAATAGCAGGCAAGTATAATTGGTATCAATTTGCTCCTAAATGTGTTTGCTTCATTGTTTATGCTTCCAGAAAGCAGAATAGGATAAAGAAATGATGAGGTTCGTATTATCTTTTTAGTTTTTCCTTCTATCTCTTTTGATTTTTGATGTGCAATTCCTCATGTGGGACAGTATCTTGTATGTGATGGAGATTTTTTTTCCTTCATTTTTATTGTGTTCACTGCCCTTTTTATCTAGATTGTATGAATAGGAGTGGTAATTTGAATTTCTATCTTTTAAGTACTGCTGCTCATTGTCTTTTCTAAATGGATATGTTGCAAATAGCTGGAAAATTTTATCTTGATGCGTGGTAGTCTATTAAATGGATAAATCACATATTATATCAGCTATCACTGTTAATTGTTGCAGAGTCTAAACTTCATTACTGCATAGAGATTTGCTGTTTGCAAAGGGAATCACACAATTTGCTTCTTTTGCTGGGATTGAATTTCATCTGATATGGAAACAGTCTTATGAATCTAGCCAACTTTGCCATTTTGTATTTGATTGAAGTATGCCAACTGATTTAGGAAGTGAATTTCTATATTGCCAAATTCTGATGTGTAATGCATACGTTTAATTGTAGGGAAATTGCTGTCATCTCCAATTGATTAACACTATCATATTGTAGGGAACTCCACTTACCTTGCAATTGTAACATCTTAATATCAGGATGGTGGCCTAGTTGCATGTCAGACTCAAAATGTTGCCAACTTTTTTTGTTGATTTGAAGAGAATATCTGTGTCAGTTGTTGAGCGTGAAACACGCGTGAGGGCTTCCTTTGTTCCCAACATATATGTGATATTCCACAACCTTGTCTTTTGTACGCCTTTCCATGTATTGGAAATGCTGATTGCCTAAGTATTGGTGTCTCAATTGGCTGTATTTCCTAAGTTGTGAATCTAAGAGTTCTGCAAGCACTTAACCTAGCAGAAGTTACAACTTGATAGGTTTGACTTTAAGCACTAAATTTTAACATCTTGAAGAATTGTGTCCAGTTCCCAACTGGGTAATGGTTTTTTGGTTTGTGTGTGCATCCATGCAGTTTTTTTGTTCTATCTATGGTCAAATCATCCAAGCCCATCTCATAGGTTCTCAACATGGCCCATTGAACAGTATTTGTTTCTAATTCTTCTGTCTTGCAAACAGAAAGGAGCCTAAGACTAGTGCAAATGCTTCAATCAGCTCCTTACCCCGAAGCTATGCATGTTCGTTTTCCCCAATTGCTGCATCATAGGGAATTTGCTTAATGCTTTTCTCCGAAAATGCCTATTGAAAGTCCTAAATCATTTGAGTATATTCCTACTTGACATATGTTTTGTTTGTTAGTAAAGTTTTTGGTTCAACTAAAATAAAAAAAATAAAAGAAAAAGCCAGGTAAGTTGAAAAAAATGCCCTAACATAAACTAGTGCAAAAAACTTTAAGCAACAAAGATTTGCAGGTAAAAATCTTATAGGTCAATGATAACTTCAAATGAAATGATGATTCTTTAAAATGTAAAAAAAAAATATATATATATATATATATATTTTGCTTTTTGAAAATTGGAACATTTGGCTAGATCGCAATAAATTAATTTTCCAATAATTAAGTACCTCAATGCCTCAAATTGTTCACAACGTTATCCATTATACTTGTGAATTTTACTATTATGCTTATAACACAATCTTCTATGTAGAAACAATCAAGTTGGATTTCATGGTCTCCTTCCCATATATGGCCATCAGAAGTGTTAAGTTGAATATACATGACAGCTCTAAAGGTAACCATAATTCTTTGGAGCTGGCAGTATCATTAGAAATTATTTAGGTCATTAGATTCTCATTTGTTGGATTAACATAGAATATTCAACAAGCAGTATTGTTAGCCCAACAATTTTGAGAGATTGGCAGAGGACATGGTAGAGGTGATTGATTGTGGAACAATGCCATGTGTAGCACACACCTTTGGATTAATGGGTTTATTTTGATACATAAGTGTATTGATAATTATGGAATAATCTTTGTCTAATTATAAAGGAACTCTCATCTATAACTAACGTTTTTTATTATTTTATTATTATTATTATTATTATAAAGATATGATAAGTTTCCAATTGATGATGTCTGCTCCATGATGATTACTTTAATTCAAGAGATAAAAAAAATTTACTCATTGAGTAAACTGGAACTCATGCAATTATAAAGGTTTTTTTTTTCTCTCTTCTTCTTCTTCTTGAGGTCTTATAAAGGGTTTATTTGGTATAGATTATTTTGATTGATTTATTTTATTTAAAAAAAAAAAAAAAAAAAAAAAAAGCTAGTTAAAACTTATAATATATAATCTATGGTAGGCAAAAAGGCATTCTAATTTTAAAAAAAAGCTAGGCTTAATTATCTTTTGGTCCTCGACTCACGATCAGTTTAATCCTAGTCCCTAAGAAATTTTTGTGTCATAAAGTTCTTACTCTTTCTAAGTAACTAGTCATGGTCCCCGCGATGCGTGAATAATGTTTTAAGCTGTTATATGAAAAACTTATATAGAATATCCAAAATATTTTAAAGTAATAATATAAAGTAATGACGCGAGAGATTTTTGTTAAATTAATGATATAATACAAAATTAAGGGGATGGAGAATTTATACTATAGAGAAAAAGTTACACAAATTAGAAATTAGTTATTATGTGGTGTAATATCTTCTTTAAAAAAATGTGGTGTAATAAGTTGATTGTTTATTTAATCATTTATTTTTTTACTGAAAATTTTAATCATGATTTTTGTTTCTACATTGGCTTGGAGTTATCATAAAAATTATGATGTCACGTTTATGTTATTAAAGTATGATAGTGGTCAATTAAACACTCATTGAAAATAGTGATATCATATTAATAGAATTTATTATAATCTAAAATATGTAAAGTTGAGGTGTAAAGTTAAATGAAAAATTACTCTTACAAAACACCACATAACAGAATCGCATGGTCTCTCACATGACAAAAAATACACACTGTTATGGGTGTATGTTTCTCTCAGTNAGCTATTGGTATTTATTAGAGATTAATTAGGTTATTAGATTGTCGGTTTCTTGATTAACTTAGGATGTCAAACCAACAATTTTTGTGTGATTGGTGGACATGGTGGAGGACGGAGGTGAGTAACCATGGAACAAAACCATGAACAATACAAGTATGGATTAATGTGGTTTATTTCATTATCTAATAGATTGATGTTATGGAATAATTTGGTCATATTTAAAAAAAAAAAAAAAAACTCTTCAACTAGTAATTGTAATGGTTTATTTGGTATAGATTTTTTTTTATTGATTTTTTTTTCTATTTAAAAGTAGGCTAGATATAAGTATAAGGTAGAAAGGTGTAGATTCTCCCTCAGGTGGGGGAAAAAATATGCTTAATTTTTTTTTTTTCACCTCATCTTTTTTTTTCTTTTTTGGGTGTCAATTTGGGGAAAATTGGCATTTTTTCCTAATTTACAAACTATACAGTAAAATACTCTTTTTTGAAACTATTTAGCAAAATGCACTTTTTTTAAACTCAATTTTAACAAAATCGAGTTATGTGTAAAACTCAATATCGTTAAAATCAATTTATATGAATATTTTTAAGTGGAACTCAACATTATAATTTGAGTTTCACTTAAATTTTCAAAAAAATTAAAATGGCAAAATATGCATAGAACTTGACATCAATAATGTCAAGTTCCACCTGTAGAGTTTCAGAAACTATGGCATTTTGCTAAATAGTTTTAAAACAAATGCATTTTACTGCATAATTTGTAAATTGGGGACAAATGCTCATTTTCCTGTCAATTTGATACCTACTTTTTTTTTCAAACATATTTCAATGATATCATTACTATCATCTACTACTAAAAACTGCAGCGTTTTGGCTAATGAATCATTTATTTGTTAGCTTAATTATAATAAATAATTTCATGTCAACTTGGAAAATAAAAACCACATAAACTAAAAGATTTACTCAACATAAACTAAATCAAACATTTACAAAAGCTAATCTCATTTATTTTCCTCTTTTCTTTTCTCTTAAGTCTTGATAACAAAAGAAATATGAAAGCAATTTAAGATGAGATCAAATATCTAAAAATTCAACCAGTTATACATTTTTCAACTTTTGTTTTTTTTCTTCCCCCTTTTTTTCCCTATCCTAAGTTAATACTGAAAAGCTTATTTAAGGAAAAGAAAAGAAAATACCATATTATACTCATTTACTTCCATTATTAGATCATTCTTCACAATTGTTACAAAAATGTTTCCTTGTGTATTTGTCCAAAAACTCTTAGGCTATTCTCCCAAATTTGAACCCCACCAAGAATTCAAAGAGGGAGGACCATTCTGTGAGCTTCAGTATAGGGATAGTAATTTTGTCCTGCCTCATTTGACTTGTCCCTCTCCACTTTGCCTTGCGCGGGTTTTGCCCGTCTTGCAAATGTGTTGGAGGTGGGATGGGACGAGATTTTAACTCCGCACCACAAAGCAGGCCAACGATGGATTTAGACATTTTAGACCCACTTCGCCTTGTCCGCCTTTCGTTGATAAGGGTTAAATTTTTCCTAAAACCGTACTATTTAAAAAACATATATATCATCTTATTTTATTCTACCTAATGTGACTCCCTACCTCTTTTTTTGTTTTTTTTTTTTCTCTAGGTTAGAAATAAAGTACCAATTTTAATGTTTTCTTTTGTCTTTATTAGAAATTTTTTTATAAAATATTAGAGACAAATTTTTATACTATTGAATCATTGATTTTGTATTATAAGATCTTTTTTTTTTTTTTTTTGTGTGTGATATTTTCTTGTTAAATGCTTAGATAATATTATTCATTTTTTGCTAAAAATTATTTTAATTTAATAAGAAAAATTTATTTGTAATTTCAAGCATATTAAAAGTAAAGCTTTAAGAGGTGGGGTAGGGCTTCTGATGTAGAACAGACAGCACATGCCTTCCTCGAGCAGCAGGGGCGCAGGAAGTCACAACGCAAGATCACAGGGGTGTACCAGTAGGGGCCATCGGCGTAACAGTGTCGGAATTGCATGAAATTTGGCAGGTTGAAGGGAAACGACGTTCTGATCCAGATTCATCAAATGCCATGAACGTCGCCAAAATTTAGGCGAATTCCTTCATTAAGGCCTCGATAACAGTGTTTTTGCTATTTATAGTAAAATTTGTTTTTCCTTAATAACTTTTAGTTTAAAAGTCAGAATAAGGTCCCGTCTGTTTTGGGACGACCCTTAAGGTCAGTAGTTTATGATTCTGCGCTTAACTCAATTTTGCCATTTTTGGTAAAATTCGGTAATTTTGTCACCTAATCGCTTAATTAGTGCGAATTAGGGTTTTAAACGTTTTTGCTTAGTATTTATATGTTTTGTAGCCGTCAGAGGCAAGAGAGATTATTATCAATAAACACAGACTTTTTGTCAAATTTTCTTCTGGTGGATTCCAGTTTTATCTCCTTGTGGATTCAGGGAAACCCCTCGTGGATTCGAGGTTTACTACCAGAAACTAACAGTTTAGTTTCTGTTCCATCAAGAGAGCATCGTGTGTGTTTCTCTTCAGGCTTCCGCGACATCAGCTTCGCAATTCGCAACGCTCCAAGGAAGGATGGGATAAAAAAATTATCCCCACTTCATAGGTATAAGTCAAAATAGTAAAAGTCAAAACCATACAAAACAGGGAACAAAGTTTCTCTCCAAACTAGTTTGGAGAGAAACTCTTCAAACTTCTCTTTTTTTTTTTTTTTTTTGTGAATTTTGAAAATCTAACTATTTAATTTCGTGTTCCTTATATTCTTAACATGCATATTAAATTTCACACAAATCAGATATTATTTACTATTTGATAAATTAACTTATTTTTATATACAACTTTTGATTACAAAAACTTGAAATTACAACATTTATTTGATGACATAGCAATTGATTTTTGATTTTTTTGAAATTTTGTAAGTATTAAGAATGTAATAAGAATATATAATCTAATGATTAGATTTTCAAAGCTGAACCCTGTGGTCTGTCTTTGTGGAAACATAATTAGAATGAATGTTAGAGGTTTTCTAAACTCATCAAGTTTGAGGTGGGTTGTGTTTCTCATATTCGCTTTTGGCTTGATCCCTAGGTGATCCTTAAGGGGGCCTTTTTGGCACCATTTTGAATTGCCCTAAATAAGGACACTTATGAGGTACACTAATGGGGTTATTCACTGGGACATTCTCTTCACCAGATCAATCCATGATTGGGAGATGGAGATTTTACAATATTTTATTGGCCTTCTCTATTCCCATAAAATTGATAGGGCTAGGAATGACCAGATTTGTTGGATTCCTGCTAGGAGCAGTATTTTTGAACTTAAGTCCTACTGCAAGGCTTTTGCCGATGAAAACCTTCATAGAGCCTAAAATGAGAATGTCCGTTATTTTTTCAACTTGAAAAAGTAAAAAATGATAAATGTGAGTTGCTAAAATTTATTGTCTGAATTGAAACTTTTTCACATCACACGTGTGTTACAACCATAATTGACAAATAATTAATTTGGCCCCAGTTTTTGTTCTATTTGAAAAAAGTTAGTTTTAGTAGCTTTTTAAGTATAATTGACTACTAAGTTGCTCTTTTAGAGCTTGATGTAGTTGGTGAAAATGAGAGAACGTAGTAGAACTTAGGGAATTTGGGAAAAGGATGAAGGGAAAGTTGAAAAAGAGAGAGGAAGTCTAGGAAGCACAGACATAAAATAAAATCCTTTTTTGCAAGAGGGGATATTTTGTGATTAGGAAGCCAAAAAATAAAATCCTTTTTGGCTCTCGCTCTCTCTCTTTTCAAAATAATTGTTAGGATAAGTGACTATATATTTTTTATAATTTAATAAATCTCCAACTAATTCAAAAAAAAAATTTATAAATCTCCAATTAATTTAAATAATTGGTATATACAAATCTGTATGTGCTAGTGTTTAGCTGTATATTTTGCTCGTCATCAGTGTAAACCTGGAAAAAGAAGAAAAAGAAACCTATTAAAAGATTTTCAAAATAATATAAAATATAATTATTTTAAAAAAATTATATAATAATATTTTTAAATTAGTATTATTTAAAAAATTTGCTCCTACTTTTTATATAATATATATATAACTTATAGATAATTAATGTGTATTCACTTCATCAAAGTTTACATAAATGTAAACTTTGAAGAATGGAAGCTTAAAGAGAGAAGCCTTAACGAATGTGCCACTTGGCAAAACCTCATGCTCTTCCACATAATCTCATACTTATATATATATATATATATATATATATTATGGTCCCACCTTGTGAGAGGAGAAAGCATGCACCTAGGGTATACTTCCTCTTCTTATGTGATGTTTTTTCTTTCTTATATAATTTTTTTTAAAAAAAAAAGCATATAAAATTCTTATATATATATATATATATATAATTAGTGCATACTTATAGATAATTAATGTGTATTCACTTCATTGACACATTCAATGAACCAAAAGTTTTACATAAATGTAAACTTTAATGAAATGGAAGCTTAAATGAGAGAGGCTCAACGAATGTGCCAATTGGCGGAACCTCCTGCTTTCCCATGCTGGTGGGTTCCACCAGCTTATAAGAGAGAGGAAGCATACACCCATAACAGGGTATACTTCCTCCTCTTATTGTGATGTTTTTTCTTACTTATATAATTTTTTAAAAGAAAAATCATATAAAATTCTTATATATATATATATATAATTAGTGCATATTTATAGATAATTAATGTGTATTCAGTTCACTGACACATTCAATGAACTAAAAGTTTTATATAAATGTAAATTTTGATGAGATGGAAGCTTAAATGAGAGAGGTTCAACGAATGTACCACTTGGTAGAACCCCATGCTCTCCCACATGAGGTCTTTGCTTATATATATATATATATATATATATATATTAGTGGGTCCTACCAGCTTGTGAGAGGGAGGAAGCATACACCCATAACAGGGTATATTTCCTCCTCTTACATGATTTTTTTTATTTAATTTCTTATATGATTTTTTAAAAAAAAAAAAAAGAAAAACCATATAAAATTCTTTATATATATATATATATATAATAATATTAGTGCATACTTATAGATAATTGATGTGTATTCACTTCATTGACACATTCAATGAACTAAAAGTTTTACATAAATGTAAACTTTAATGAGATGAAAGCTTAAATGAGAGAGGCTCAACAAATGTGTCACTTGATAGAACCTCATGTTTTTTCATACTTGTGGGTTCACCACCTTGTGAGATAGAGAAAATATACACCCATAACAGGGTATACTTCCTCCTCTTATGTGATGTTTTTCTTTCTTATATAATTTTTTTAAAGAAAAATCATATGAAATTCTTATATATATATATATATAATTATAATTAGTGCATACCTATAGATAATTAATGTGTATTCACTTCATTGACACATTCAATGAACTAAAAGTTTTACATAAATGTAAACTTTAATGAGATGGCAGCTTAAATGAGAGAGGCTCAACGAATGTGCCAATTGGCAGAACCTCATGCTTTCCCATGCTGGTGGGTTCCACCAGCTTATAAGAGAGAGGAAGCATACACCCATAATATGGTATACTTCCTCCTCTTACGTGATGTTTTTTCTTTCTTATATAATTTTTTAAAAGAAAAATCATATAAAATTCTTATATATATATATATAATAGTGCATATTTATAGATAATTAATGTGTATTCAGTTCACTGACACATTCAATGAACTAAAAGTTTTACATAAATGTAAATTTTGATGAGATGAAAGCTTAAATGAGAGAGGTTCAACGAATGTACCACTTGGTAGAACCTCATGCTCTCTCACATGAGGTCTTTGCTTATATATATATATATATATAAATTTTAGTGGGTCCTACCAGCTTATGAGAGGGAGGAAGCATACACCCATAATAGAGTATACTTCCTCCTCTTACGTGATTTTTTTTTTATTTCTTATATGATTTTTTAAAAGAAAAACCATATAAAATTCTTATATATATATATATATATATATAATATTAGTGCATACTTATAGATAATTGACGTGTATTCACTTCATTGACACATTCAATGAACTAAAAGTTTTACATAAATGTAAACTTTAATGAGATGAAAGCTTAAATGAAAGAGGCTCAACGAATATGCCACTTGACAGAATGTCATGTTTTTCCATACTCGTGGGTTCACCACCTTGTGAGATAGAGAAAATATACACCCATAACAGGGTATACTTTCTCCTCTTACATGATGTTTTTTCTTTCTTATATAATTTTTTTTTAAGAAAAACCATATGAAATTCTTTTATATATATATATATATATATATATATATATAATTAGTGCATACCTATAGATAATTAATGTGTATTCACTTCATTGACACATTCAATGAACTAAAAGTTTTACATAAATATAAACTTTGATGAGATGAAAGCTTAAATGAGAGAGGTTCAACAAATGTACCACTTGGCAGAACCTCATGCTCTCCCACATGATATCTCTGCTTTTATATATATATATATATATATATAGTAGGTCCCACCAGCTTGTGAGACGGAGAAAGCATACGCCTAGGGTATACTTCCTCCTCTTACGTGATGTTTTTTCTTTCTTATATAATTTTGTTTTAAAGAAAACCCATATAAAATTCATATATATATATATATAATAATTAGTGCATACTTATAGATAATTAATATGTATTCACTTTATTGACACATTAATGAAATAAAAGTTTTATATAAATGTGGCGGAGATCGGCGACTTGAGAGAGAGAGAGAGAGAGAGAGAGAGNTTAGGTTATTAAATAATATAGAATACATAATAAAACTTCTTTTAAATTTGTAGAACTCTTGGTTGTATAATAATAAAATAATCCTATTTAAATTATATAAAATAAATAATAAAGTGATTTTTGTTGTATATTTTGCTGATGGAAGATGAGAGTAAGAAAGAGAAGAGCACTCTATTGAAGTTGAATTTAAGATGTAGGAGAGCTGCATTATTGAAAAGAAATTTTTATTTTTTTGGCACAGAGAAGAAGAGCTGGACTGCTTTGAAGAGGAAGTGGACTCAAAGATGGAAGGTGTTGAGAGCTTTGATCAGATGAATAGGGTATTTCTACCAAAGATATTGACAGTGGTTACCATCAAAGCAGCAGCAACATAAGAAGTAGAAGAAGCCTTTGCTCGGAAAGTTTGGAAGCCTTTTCAAGAAGGATGGCACTAGCAACCATAGGTATAGAGATTGACCAGTTTGGCCTAACTTGTGCCTTAATAGCAGGCAAGTATAATTGGTATCAATTTGCACCTAAATGTGCTTGCTTCATTGTTTATGCTTCCAGAAAGCAGAATAGGATAAAGAAATGATGAGGTTTGTATTATCTTTTTAGTTTTTCCTTCTATCTCTTTTGATTTTTGATGTGCAATTCCTCATGTGGGACAGTATCTTGTATGTGATGGAGATTTTTTTCCATCATTTTTATTGTGTTCACTGCCCTTTTATCTAGATTGTATGAATAAGAGTGGTAATTTGAATTTCTATCTTTTAAGTACTGCTGCTCATTGTCTTTTCTAAATGGATATGTTGCAAATAGCTGGAAAATTTTATCTTGATGCGTGGTAGTCTATTAAATGGATAAATCACATATTATATCAGCTATCACTGTTAATTGTTGCAGAGTCTAAACTTCATTACTGCATAGAGATTTGCTGTTTGCAAAGGGAATCACGCAATTTGCTTCTTTTGCTGGGACTGAATTTCATCTGATATGGAAACAGTCTTATGAATCTAGCCAACTTTGCCATTTTGTATTTGATTGAAGTATGCCAACTGATTTAGGAAGTGAATTTTTATATTGCCAAATTCTGATGTGTAATGCATACGTTTAATTGTAGGGAAATTGCTGTCATCTCCAATTGATTAACACTATCATATTGTAGGGACTCCACTTACCTTGCAATTGTAACATCTTAATATCAGGATGGTGGCCTAGTTGCATGTCAGACTCAAAATGTTGCCAACTTTTTCTTGTTGATATTTGAAGAGAATATCTGTGTCAGTTGTTGAGCGTGAAACAAGCGTGAGGGCTTCCTTTGTTCCCAACATATATGTGATATTCCACAAACCTTGTCTTTTGTACGCCTTTCCATGTATTGGAAATGCTGATTGCCTAAGTATGGTGTCTCAATTGGCTGTATTTCCTAAGTTGTGAATCTAAGAGTTCTGCAAGCACTTAACCTAGCAGAAGTTACAACTTGATAGGTTTGACTTTAAGCATTAAATTTTAACATCTTGAAGAATTGTGTCCAGTTCCCAACTGGGTAATGGTTTTTTGGTTTGTGTGTGCATCCATGCAGTTTTTTGTTCTATCTATGGTCAAATCATCCAAGCCCATCTCATAGGTTCTCAACATGGCCCATTGAACAGTATTTGTTTCTAATTCTTCTGTCTTGCAAACAGAAAGGAGCCTAAGACTAGTGCAAATGCTTCAATCAGCTCCTTACCCCGAAGCTATGCATGTTCGTTTTCCCCAATTGCTGCATCATAGGGAATTTGCTTAATGCTTTTCTCCGAAAATGCCTATTGAAAGTCCTAATATCATTTGAGTATATTCCTACTTGACATATTTTTTGTTTGTTAGTAAAGTTTTGTGGTTCAACTAAAATAAAAAAAAAAAAAAAAAAGCCAGGTAAGTTGAAAAAAATGCCCTAACATAAACTAGTGCAAAAAACTTTAAGCAACAAAGATTTGGAGGTAAAAATCTTATAGGTCAATGATAACTTCAAATGAAATGATGATTCTTTAAAATGTAAAAAAAAAAAATATATATATATATATATATTTATTTTTGCTTTTTGAAAATTGGAACATTTGGCTAGATCGCAATAAATTAATTTTCCAATAATTAAGTACCTCAATGCCTCAAATTGTTCACAACGTTATCCATTATACTTGTGAATTTTACTATTATGCTTATAACACAAATCTTCTATGTAGAAACAATCAAGTTGGATTTCATGGTCTCCTTCCCATATATGGCCATCAGAAGTGTAAAGTTGAATATACATGACAGCTCTAAAGGTAACCATAATTCTTTCGGAGCTGGCAGTATCATTAGAAATTATTTAAGCCATTAGATTCTCATTTGTTGGATTAACATAGAATATTCAACAAGCAGTATTGTTAGCCCAACAATTTTAGAGAGATTGGCAGAGGACATGGTAGAGGTGATTGATTGTGGAACAATGCCATGTGTAGCACACGCCTTTGGATTAATAGGGTTTATTTTGATACATAAGTGTATTGATAATTATGGAATAATCTTTGTCTAATTATAAAGGAACTCCTCATCTAGTAACTAGCGTTTTTTTTTTTTTAATTATTTTTTTATTTATTTATTTTTTTATTATTATTATTTTAAAGATATGATAAGTTTTCAATTGATGATGTCTGCTCCATGATAATTACTTTAATTCAAGAGATAAAAAAAAATTTACTCATTGAGTAAACTAGAACTCATGCAATTATAAAGGTTTTTTTTTTCTTCTTCTTCTTCTTCTTGAGGGTCTTATAAAGGGCTTATTTGGTATAGATTATTTTGATTGATTTATTTTATTTAAATAAAAAAAAAAAAACTAGTTAAAACTTATAAGTATAATATCTATGGTAGGTAAAAAGGCATTCTAAATTTAAAAAAAAAAAAAAATCTAGGCTTAATTATGCTTTTGGTCCTCGACTCACGATCAGTTTAATCCTAGTCCCTAAGAAATTTTGTGTCATAAAATTCTTACTCTTTTTAAGTAACTAGTCATTGTCCTGCGCGATGCGTGAATAATATTTTAAGCTGTTATATGAAAAACTTATATAGAATATCCAAAATATTTTAAAGTAATAACATAAAGTAATGACGCGAGAGATTTTTGTTAAATTAATGATATAATACAAAATTAAGGGATGGAGAATTTATACTATAGAGAAAAAGTTACACAAATTAGAAATTAGTTATTATGTGGTGTAATATCTTCTTTAAAAAAATGTGGTGTAATAAGTTGATTGTTTATTTAATCATTTATTTTTTTGCTGAAATTTTTAATCATAATTTTTGTTTCTACATTGGCTTGAGTTAGCATAAAAATTTTGTAATTTCATGTAAATGTTTAGTTGGCTTATGGAAATATCATCTAAAATTTATGATGTCACGTTTATGTTATTAAAGTATGATAGTGGTCAATTAAACACTCAGTGAAAATAGTGATATCATATTAATAGAATTTTATTATAATCTAAAATATGTAAAGTTGAGGTGTAAAGTTAAATGAAAAATTACTCTTACAAAACACCACATGACAAAATCGCATGGTCTCTCACATGACAAAAAATACACCCTATTATGGGTGTATGTTTCTCTCAGTTGGTGGGACCCACCAGCTGTGGTTCCACCAACTTGTGAGAGGGAGGAAGCAAACACCCATAACAGGGTATACTTCCTCCTCTTACATGATCTTTTTTCTTTCTTATATAATTTTTTTTAAGAAAAACCATACAAAATTCTATATATATATATATATATAATTAGTGCATACTTATAGATAATTGAGTGTATTCACTTCATTGACACATTCAATGAACTAAAAGTTTACATAAATGTAAACTTTGAATGAGATGGAAGCTTAAAGAGAGAGAGCTTAACGAATGTGCCACTTGCAAGAACCTCATGTCTTCCACATAATCTCTACTTTTATATAATATATATATATATATATAATATTAGTGGGTCCCACCGCTTGTGAGAGGGAGAAAGCATCACCTAGGGTATACTTCCTCTCTTATGTGATGTTTTTTCTTTCTTATATAATTTTTTTTAAAGAAAAACATATAAATTCTTATATATATATATATATATATAATTAGTGCATACTTATAGATAATTAATGTGTATTCACTTCATTGACACATTCAATGAACCAAAAGTTTTACATAAATGTAAACTTTAATGAAATGGAAGCTTAAATGAGAGAGGCTCAACGAATGTGCCAATTGGCGGAACCTCCTGCTTTCCCATGCTGGTGGGTTCCACCAGCTTATAAGAGAGAGGAAGCATACACCCATAACAGGGTATACTTCCTCCTCTTATTGTGATGTTTTTTCTTACTTATATAATTTTTTAAAAGAAAAATCATATAAAATTCTTATATATTATATATAATTAGTGCTATTTATTAAGAGAGAGAGAGAGAGAGAGAGAGAGAGAGAGAGAGAGAGAGAGAGAGAGGAGTGAGAAAAAATAGAATAAATAATGAGATAGAGCAGGGAGAAAAAGAATTAAAAAAAACTATTTTATTTTTTAGCATAGGTGTCCATACCATTCCAAATTTGGAATGATATTGTTCATTCATTTTAAATGTATTAGCATTTAAAACATCTTATGTATGAGGTTTTTTGGTGTTTGGTGTTTGGTGTGCTAAATGCCAAATGCCAAATATTTAGTATTTACCACTCCAGATGCTAGTACTCTAAGGCTAGCTTAATGGTTGTTGTGTTGTATTCCAATTCTAAAACTTTTAATATGTTAACCAATCGTCCTTGAAAGTTCCTAGCCAGGGAAAAATGGACACTTGCCCATAACTTACAAGCTATACAGTAAAATGCCCATGTTTTGAAACTATTTAGCAAAATGTCCATATTTTTAAAACTCGATTTTAACAAAATTGAGTTATAGCTGGAATTCGACATTAACAATGTTGAGTTCTATACATATTTTGCCATTTTAATTTTTTTTGAAAATTTAAGTGGAACTCGGCATTGTTAATGTCGAGTTTCACTTAAAAATATATATAGAACTCGATTTTGAAGATATTGAGTTTTACAACGAACTCGATTTTGTTAAAATCAAGTTTAAAAATATGAACATTTTGCTAAATAATTTCAAAATATGAGTATTTTGCTGTATAGTTTTTAAATTAGGGATAACTGTCCATTTTTCCCACTAGCGGATAGATAGTCCCACTTTATTTGTCTCTTGCGTACTAACCCAACTAAAGAGTGTGAAAGTTCACTTGGTGTGTAAAACACTAGTGAATGTTTAGACTCCCAATTTCAAAATAACCAACACAAGCTTATACCCAAACAATATATGTGCAGAATGATAAGTACAAGCTATATCCAAATAAATAAACTACTCTAAACCATAATTAATCGCATTTACAACGGCAATTAAAAGCCAAGAGTAAGGGTTAGAGAGATGTAAATACAAAGATAACACCGGCACGTATTATCGAAGAAGAAACCGAAGAAGTTGGCGAAAAACCTCTCCGCCGTCCTCCAAGCGGTAAAATGATCTACTAGAAAATCAGTAGGGATACATGAATAGCAAAAGACCCTCCAAGTTTAATCTACCCGATGCACCTAAGCCTTCCAAACTTCTTACTCCAACAAGGTTAAAACTAACCATGTCTTCTCTAACTTTCTGGGTCTCCCGCAGTAAGCTCATTGCATCAACCAAATGAATTGCCCCTCTCTAACTCCTTCCCAAGCACCAAATAACCTTTTCACTGATATGGGTATCGTGAGGTAATGATTTGGCTAAGTATCCTCTCAAGGGTATGACAATGGAGAGGGTGAAAGTAGAGAAATTTGGAGAATCAAATGTCTAAGATTATGGATGAGTCAATCTTGTTTTTCTCTATGATTTATCTCTCAAAATTATCTCTGGAAAACTCTCTACATTTCGTGGATATAAAGGTATTTATAGTAGGGTATGTGAGGAATGTGAAAAAAAACATTTTTCTGCAAAACAGGGGGTTCTAACGACTCACTTGTGACTGGGACAAGTCACGAAGTCCAATCGCAAAATAACTAACTGGCCAGATTGTTCTTTTTTTCTTGTAGTGCTCCAGTTGTCATGACTCTTCAGCTTCCTACATGCTTCACACGTGTGGCACTTTAGTGAGTCATCAGTTGCGAGTTACTCGCGAGTTTCAGTCGCAAGAATGCTTTTGATTGCACACATACTTAAATTCTTCACAATCTCTCACACACAACTCTTACATGATTCTCACCTAAATACAGAGTATCTAATTGTTGAATTATAAGCAAATTTAGCATAAAATAAAGTTAACACATTGTTGCATAATTTCAACCTTACAGAGTGAAGAGAGCTTGCTGACAAGAGAATGATGACAAAAAGCCTCCAATATCATTCACGATCTCCACACTGTTCAAACTCACTTGTTGAACAAGATTTCATACCACTTCCATAGTTTTTGTTTTTGATAGTGTTAAAATTTCAGGTGGAGGAAAAATAGTAAAAAGAAGCAGAAGCATAAGAATATAAGAGATCAGAGGAGAAAGAGAATTACTTGGAAAGCACATATATCTTATCTCCCTCAAATGCAACTTGGTTTCACGCTTCTTTCTCAGCATTTACTAAGTGCTAATGCCTCGGTTGCCTCTGCTGAATTAGTCATAACTTTCTTCGTCATTGCATGTACTCCTCCTTCCTTCCCTTTAGCACTCTAGCAGTTCCTTGCTAAATAGCCGTGCATGTGTGCATGCAAGTACGTCAAACGTCTGGTAAGCTTCATAGTTATGCCAAACTATTTAATCAAAGAGTTTTGTTCTACGGCGTGGAGCTTTGTTTTGCCTGAATATGCACGCAAAGGCCCCATACTCAGAAATTTTGTGGCGGCAAATGGCAGCTATAAAACTTCTTTGTTGCCATACAAGACATACGTGCTCCTTGTCTATCTTAGCTTTCTAGCCATATTGGTGCGTCCTCCCTTATTTTAATTTTTTTTTTAGAATATTAGCTATTTTAACATGTACAAGAGAATACTAACTCTTTTGGATATACACTACTGTCAGTATATTTTCTTTTATTGATAACGTATTACTTGAACTTATGATGTCAGTTTTATTATAATTATTTATTATCATACTAACACAATGATGCTTTCTTTTTAATGAAGTTGCAAAGATTTGTAGGTTTCAATTAGCTTAATTGATAAAGTTTCTGATGGTTGAATAAGAAATTTCGAATTCAATCCCCGCTTACACTAAAAAATGATTAGTGTCTTTGTCTGACGATAAATAATTATCATTAGAAGCGAACGTCATAAATTGAAACTTTCTAAAAAACAAAAAGTTGCAAAGATTTAAGTTGACATTCTACGTCAAAATTTTTTATTAGTTGGAGTGCCCACGATTAATATTTTTGATGCATTTTTATTTAAGAAAACAACTAAAATATCATTCACACCTAGTAAAAAATGACAGCGTTTCATATCATATGTCCTTGTGGTAACATTAATTTTTGCTTATTAGTATTAGTTGGCACGATGGATAAGTTCAATTCCAAGAAAACCAAAGACAAAGGCAACTCCATAAATTTTCAGTAAATAACACAACATCCATCAGTAGCTTAGACAAAATTGAACTCTCAACAGTGACAGCTCTAGAATTTTTTTTTTTCTAGAGTGATCATTAAGAAACTTAAATTATAAAAAATATAATAAAAAAAAACTTTATCTATAGACGAAAAAACACACAAATACATCAACTCTTACAATTTCTTCTACGAATTTTCTTATTTTGAAATCATTACATAATAATCTCATTATCAAAATGTTGTAAGCTTGTAAGTTAAATATCCAAAAAAAAATTTAGTTAAATGAAAATTTTCTTAGATTTTTTTTTCTTTTTGTTTGTGAGGACCTAATATATTGGCTAAGGGACTAAAGTTAAAGGAAAAAATTTGGCTACAAACTTAGATGTAGCCTAAACAAATTAACATGTACAACTAAAGCTATCACCAAACAAATTAACATGGCTACATGTTTTGAAAATTTAACTGTTAAATTACATATTTTTTATGTTCTTAAAACGTATGTCAAATTTCAAGCCAATTGAATGTTATTTACTATTTAATCTATAAGCTTAATTTTTATATATAATTTTAGACTAAAAAAACTTGAAATTTAAAAATTTGATCAATGACATAACTATTGATATTTGATTTTCTTAAAACTTTGCAAGTATGTATGATATAAAAAGAAAATGTAATCCAATGGTGGATTCGTTAAAATTCATATCCAATAAAAAAATATTAAATAAAGTTATAACTTTAATCTACAACCAAGTTTGTTGCCAAAATTTGTCCAAAGTGTAATTATGTTAGGCCTAAAAAAATTTAGCGTGGTCACAATCTAGAATTGCTTGTTGAAATATGGGGACAAAAATACAAAAAAAAAAAAAAAATCATTCTAAAGCATCTCAACATTGAAGGAGGAATCATATCCATGGAATTAAAAATGCAAATGAACAGTGGGTGGAAGAGGTGGAGGAAATAGCTGAAGTAGCTACTAACTATTTTGATAGTTTGTTTAATGCAGGTGTATATGATCAGATTTAGGAATATCTTAATGCAGTGGCACATCGGATTACTCTTGACATGCATCAAATATTGTCTAGTGAATTTACTGCTGATGAGATTAAAGCGGCGTTGTTTCAAATGAGACCAACGAAGGCTCCTAGACTCGATGATATGAATGCTCTATTTTACCAAAAGTTTTGACATATAGTGGGAGATAATGTTGTTTCTACTGTGTTGGATTATCTGAATTCTGGTGTCATGCTTCCTGATATTAATCACACTAATATTGTGTTAATTCCTAAAGTGAAGAATCTTGAGAAACTGTCTGATTTTCAGCCTATTAGCTTATGCAATGTTATTTATAAAATCATTTCTAAGGTGTTGGCTAACAAGCCGAAATAGATTCTCCCAGCTATTATATCACCTACTCAGAGTGACTTTGTTCCAGGATGCCTCATCACTGATAATATTTTGTTGGCCTATGAGACTTTGCATACCATGCATTCTAGGAAAAAAGGCAAAAAAGGCTCGCTTGCACTGAACCTAGATATCAGCAAGGTGTATGATTGGGTTGAATGACCTTTTTTACAAGGCATGATGCAGAAGATGGGATTTCCAGACAGATGGATTGGTTGGGTGATGGGTTGTGTCACCATACCCTCTCCTTTTCTATTCTCATTAATGGCAAACCTTATAGGAATATCAACCCCTCTAGGAGG
Source organism: Quercus suber (assembly GCF_002906115.3). Taxonomy (NCBI): domain Eukaryota; kingdom Viridiplantae; phylum Streptophyta; class Magnoliopsida; order Fagales; family Fagaceae; genus Quercus; species Quercus suber. The sequence goes on from NW_027070116.1 coordinate 191,045, forward strand.
ATTCATCAGGGTGATCCACTATCACCATATCTGTTCCTTTTATGTGCAGACGAGTTGACTTCACTATTAACAAAGGTAGAGCATGAAGGGCGTATTAATGGGGTATATGTCTATAGAAGGGCACCTAAAATTTCAAATCTAATGTTTGCTGATGACTCCTTGCTTTTTTGTAGAGCTACACAGGATGAGGTTGATATGATTAATGAGGTTTTACAGGTATATGCTCATGCGTCTGGCCAATGCATAAATATGGATAAATCATCGGTATACTTTAGTAGCAATAACCCTAATCGACAAAGGGAGGAGATTGTGGCAGCTTTGGGGGGAAACAGGTGGAGAGATTTGAAGCATATTTGGGGTTACCTACGTTGGTGGGAAGGGCTAATATCAAACCTTTTCTTTCCTAAAGGATAGGGTTTGGAGAAAATTATAAAGATGGAAGGGTATGATGCTATCAAGGGCTGGGAAGGAAGTGCTTATAAAAGTGGTTGCCCAATCCATTCCAACATATACTATGGGGGTATTTCAATTACCGGTGAAACTATGTGATGAGTTGAATGCAATTCATGCAAAATTTTGGTGGGGACAGGTTGGCAATGAGAGGAAAATACATTGGAAAAATTGGAGTTTTTTTGTTTTGGCCAAAAAATGAAGGTGGGATGGGATTTAGGGATTTGAGATTCTTCAACCTTGCCATGCTAACAAAGTAGGGGTGGAGGTTGTGCATGATCAGAGTTCTCTTTTATTTCAATGTTTTAAGCCAAGTTACTTTCCTTGATGCAATTTCTTGGATGGTTGAGTGACCAAGTTGTTCATATGCATGGAAGAGCATTGTTCCTGCATTACCTATTCTTAAGAGTGGGTGTTGTTGGCAAGTGGGAAATGGTGAGTCCATCAAAGTATACTTAGATATATGGATCCCAAACTGCCTAGCAAATAAAATTCTCCACCAAAGACACGATGTTGATAAGGAGATGCTGGTATCGGAGCTTATTGATGCTGCTTTACATTGGTGGAGGCATGATGTGATTATGGAAAATTTTTGTAGAGAGGAAGCCAATGCCATATGCAAAATTCCTTTGAGCTGAAGGAATATATCTGATTAAGTTGTGTAGCCGCATACCAAGAATGGGAAGTATGCTGTTAAGTCAGGGTACCATGTTGCAAGGAAAGTGTTGAGGAAAGATGATGGGGTAGGAAGCTCTAGTGGTGCTGGTGGTTAATAGGTGTGGAAGAAAATTTGGCAATTGCATGTGCCAAATAAAATAAAAAATTTTGGGTGGAGAGCATGCCAAGACATTTTACCAACTCGAGTGAACCATGTTCGAAGAAAAATAATTGCTGAAAGGGGTTGTCAAAGCTGCACAGGGGTACTCGAATTTGCATTACATGCAATTTGGGAGTGTAGGGTTACACAGGACGTGTCGGTTGGTTGTGCTATCAGTTTGTAGAAGTGTACCACTATTTTCCATGAGATTGTGGTTTTGTTTGAGTCTTTATTGGACAGGTTGTCAACAGCTGAGTTATAGGTTTTCCTTGTCCAAGCTTGGCTTATTTGGAATTAGAGAAATGCGATTGTACATGGAGGATAGATAAGGGACCCGAAGTGCCGAACCAGAGAGCAGTGGAGTACTTAGCAAGGGAGTCAATACCGTACCGGAGGCTGTACTAGTTTGGTCAGCGGTACAATATATTTAAGATACCGATCAATACTGGTGTACCATTTCGGGTTTACCGCTATTTTATATATTTAATATATATATATATATATATTCACATACCCACATATAACATACCCATTCTCAGCAAAAAATAAAAAATAAAATAATATATTTACTCTGAATCACAGACCCATGAGGCACGCCACAACAAAACAAACATACCCATTCTCAAAAAAAATAAAATACCCATTCTCTGGTCTCTGAGTCATAGATCCATAACAAACAAGGGCCCAAGGCCCCAAAACCCAAAACGAAAAAACAGAGAGAAGGGAAAGGGAAAGCGAAAAGGGAAAAGGGAAAGAAAAAAAAAATAAGGAATCCTCTCGGCGATTCCGATTTTCGATTTAGAATAGAGGCAAGCGAGGGGTCGAGAGTGAGAAGCCGAGACCCGAGATAGGGAATGAGAAGCCGAGACAAAGCAGAGTGAGATGCCGAGACAGAGTAGCTAGAGACTTTGAGACAGAGAAGCCGAGAGATAAGAGACACGGAGCAGCTAAGAGAGAGCGTGAGAGAAAGAAAGAAAGAGGACAGGTATCTCTTGAAAACTTGCCCTTGAAAACTTGTCAAAATCACAAAAAATTTGTGAATTGGATGTGTTTCGGTCTGATATCTCTTTCCGGCCGAATTTTGCCGGTACGGTCGGTACTCGTCCGGTAAGGCCGGTATTTTTTTCGGTATGAAACAGAGGGGGTAGTCGTACCGGTGCACTGGCCGGCACGGTATATACCGACCGTACCGACTGGTACGGAACGGTATCGTCTTCCCTGGTACTTAGACGAATATAGGAAAGCACAAGAGCAGATGATTCTCCCAAGCATAGCGGCACAACCTAGACAAAGCTGGCAACCTCCTCCTTCATCGATGTATAAGCTCAACTTTGACGTGGCTGTCTTTACTAGGATTCAATGCTCAGGTTTTGGGGCAATAATCCGAAATTCATATGGTGAAGTAATGGCTACAATGTCTGTCAAGGGGCCTTCGGTCAGTAGCAGTGAAAAAGTGGAGGCGTTGGCTTGTCGAAAGGCCATTGAGTTTGCTATGGAAGCAGGTTTTTCAGAGTTGATAATTGAAGGTGACAACATTGCAGTCATGAAAGCAGTGGCGAGCTCATCAGGTGGTTACTCGTTGCTGGGACATGTTTATGAAGACATCCACTGCAGACTTCATGGGTTGCACTCAGTTTCTATAAGTTGCGTTAGAAGAGGGGGAAATAAGGTAGCACATATTTTGGCTCAATACGCTAGAAATATTACTGATGAGTTGTACTGGATGGAGGATTTTCCATCCCCTGTCTCAGAAGCCTTGTACCAAGACTGTTTAAACATTAAGGAATGAATATTTGCATTGTTTTTTTTTTTTTTTTTTTAAAAGATAAAAAATTTATAATTTTTTTAAATTTTTACATTGTTTTTTTTTTTTTTTAAAGGATAAAAAATTTATAATTTTTTAAAATTTTTATATAATAATAATTATTTTTTTCATGTCATGGTAGTCCTATGACCACCCTAAACCCAATGTGGAGCCGCCCCTGCCTCTCCATCTTAAATGAGCCAATTTGAATAATTCTACCTCCTCGTTAACAATATAAAATTGATAGTAGGACATATGAGATCAGTTTACAGCTAACTAATCCAAACTCTATGATCTTTTTACTTAATTTTTTAAAATATACATATATCAATAAATAAGAGATTGGAATTTCTTAAATTTTTTATAAAATGTTATGAGAATCGCTAGTAGTTATATTTTATATAAGTTGATGGTACGTGGATCGCTACTTAGTGAATTACATACATTAATACACTATATATATATATATATATATGTGTGTGTGTGTATAATTAATAAGCTTGCCACTTTTAATGTGCTATCTAGTTGGTAAAGCATATAATTTCAAGATAAAATTAGTAGATGTAATAAAATATAAGCGAAAATATCATTTTCGTCTCTACATTTTCACGCGATTCCCACTTTGGTCCCTAACCTTTTTTTTCACCGATTTTAGTCCTTATTCTGGAAAACGCATCTCGTTTTTTGTCCCTGACGTTACATCAGAGACAGAAATTGCACAACTGGCAAACAGAATAAATTAAAAATATTAAAATAATACCCACAAATGCCATGTCATTTTTTAAAAACAAAAAATTAATTTGTAAATTTTAACTAAATGAAAAAAAAAAAAAAAGGAAAAAATTGAAATAAAAATCAAAACTAAGAAAATTCAAAAACCCAAAAAATTCAAAACCAGAACAAAACAATAACAAACCCAGAAAATTATTTTTTAATCTCACTCTCTCTCTCTTCCTCTCGCTTTCAGAGTTTCTCTCTTTCTCCCACGCTCTCTCCTCTCTTCCTCTCACCTTGAAAGCTTCTCTCTTTCAATATTGGCTTTTGGGCCTTAGATCGACGTAGCACAGATCATCATGGAGGCTTTGGGTGGGTGGGATTTAGATCGTCGTGGTCCGGTGTCTGCTTATGGGTAGTCGTGGCTCGTCGTGGGTGGGGTGGTCGTGGCTCGCCATGGGTGGTCTTGGCTCGCTGTGGGTCGGTTGGATTTGATGGGTTGGCTAGGTTGGATTCAATGGTGGTTGGGTTGGCTTCGGTGGTTGTTGGGTTGGTTTAGCTGGTGGGTTTGTGGCTCGGCAGAACTGAAGGGCTTGGGTCTTACGTGGGTCTTTCAAAACTAAAGGGTATGGATCTAGGTGGTATGGGCATGGAGGTTTGGTAGTGACAGTGGTATGACTTTTCTGGATTTGTTCTTGTTCTCCTTCTCCTTCTGGGCTTTGAATTTTTTGGGGTTTTGAAAATGGATCTGTTGGTCGGTGGTGGTGGCGGTGGTTTTGGGATCTGGGTTTGATTGTGTTAGTGGTGGTGGTGGTTTTGGGATATGGGTTTGATTATAGGTTTATGGGTTTGTTGGAGATTGGTTTGTTTACTGGGTTTGTGGGTTTGATTTGCTGAAGATTTGGGTTTGAGTTCTTGGGTTGCTGGGTTTGATTTGAGAGTTCTTGGGTTGCTGGGTTTGAGTTCTTGATTTGCTGGAGATTTGAGTTCTTGGTTTCTTCATTCTTCTTGTTAGCATTTAATTTAATTTTTTCTTTTTGTTTTCATTTATGTCCTAGTGATTTGGGTTTGAGTTCTTGGGCTACTAAGTTTGTGATCTTGTAATGGGTTTGAATTCTTAGTTGTTGGGTTTAATTTGGGAAAAATATGAATAACAAGTTGTAAAATGAATAACAAGTTGAAGATCACTAAGGACATTAAGAATTTTTTTTAATTAAATTTTTTAATTAAATTAAATTTAAAGTTTTTTTTTAATTTAATTTATTTTTTAAAATTTTCTGACATGGCTTTTAAAAAAAAAATTAAAATGCTGACGTGGCATTAAAAAAAGCCAAATAATTTTTTTAATAATATTTTAATTGCCACATTAGCGCCACGTCAGCTTCCATCTGCCACCTATGACTTTGCCGTTAGGGCACTGACGGTCGGGACAAAAACGAGACGCGTTTTTCAGAATATGGACTAAAATTGGTGAAAAAAAAGTTATGAACCAAAGTGGGAATTGCGTGAAAATGTAGGAACGAAAATGGTATTTTTGTCTAAAATATAATACATATAACAGTGGAAAAAAAAATGTGGTTAACCTTTGCAAATTAATTTGTTGAAAATTCATGCAAAATATTTGAGACCAATGCTTAGCTGTTGTTGTGTTGTATTCCAATTCTAAAACTTTTTAATATATTAACCAGTCATCGCGTTGTATTCCAATTCTAAAACTTTTTAATATATTAACCAGTCGTCCTTGAAAAGTTAGCAACCTGCCTAGCCAATAGATAGTCCCACTTTATTTCTGTCTCAACGTACTAACTCAACCGAAGAGTGAAGACATCTTGCTGACAAAGAATGATGACAAAAAGCCTCCAATATCATTCACGATATCCAGACTATTCCAAACTCACTTGTTGAACAGGATCTCTTAACACTTTCATAAGTTTTTTTTTTTTTTTTTTTGATAGTGTTGAAATTAATTAAAGGTGAAGGAGAAAAACAGTGAAAAAAAGTGGAAGCATAAGAAAAGAGATCAGAGGATGAGACAAGGAATTACGTGGAAAGCACATATATCTTATTATCTCGCTCCCTCAAATGCAACTTGGTTTCACTCTTCTTGTTCGGCAATTCGGCATTTACTAAGTGCTTATATATGCCTCAGTTGCCTCTACTGAATTAGTTATAACTTTCCTTATCATTGCCTTTACTCCTTCCCCTTACCAGTTCCTTTCTGAATATAGCCATGCATGCATCCATGCAAGTTCATCAAACGTCTGGTAAGCTTCATGGTTATGCCAAGCTTTCTCATGAAAGCGTTTTGTTCTAACTTTACCATGAAGTCCCTTAAATTTAGGGGCGGAGCTACACTTAGCAATAGCCCCCTTAAATTTTTTTTAAAACTTCCTAATGTATGTATATTTTACAATTTTTTTAAAAAAATATTAGACTTTAAAATTAGTAGTTGGCCGGCCTCTCCAAAAAATAAGAGCAGGTCCGTGCAAAAAGAATTGAACAGCTAATAGTTGGGTTCCAAAAAAAAAAAAAAAAAAAGTAGTTAATAGCAACAAACTATACATCCACCTTGTAACAAATAAAAGTACTGCTTGTTTTCAGTTCTTTCCTTTCTTTATTAGTAAGTTTTGGTTGTTGAGTTCAAATAATAAGTTTTTAATAGAAGAAATTTTCTCTTAGAATTATCTTATTTAATTTGGGACTAAGTCTTTTCGTTTTTTTGTTAAATTTTAAATTGTTTGTCAATACTTGATTTAGTTACAAAATATTAAATGAGAAAAAACTACACTAAGGATATGTAGTAATGTTTTAGGGAGTGATAATAATTAAAAATCAATCTTGTCTTGGACACACACACACACACACACATATATAAATTAACTTTTTATTTTTATTTTTCAATTTGGGACTAAGTCTTTTATTGTTATTGTTGTTGTTAAGTTTCCAATTTTTTTTCCAATGCTTGATTTAGACTAAGAATGTTGAATAAAAAAAAATTTGTTGGTTGTGATATTACTCCAAAAATGAGAGATTTTAAAAATTACAAAAAAATAACGGTAGTACATTTTTGTACATATTGATGGCAAAGTAGACAATTTGTGTATACTCATTAAAGTCTATAAATATGATTATATATATATATATATATAGCTATGTAAATGTATGTATACATGAATATGTAATTTCCCCCCCCCCCCCAAAAAAAAACTAAAATTTCTGGCTATGCCTTAAAGTAACCAAACTTCGAGAAGATTTTACATTTTCTGATCTCCTTCTATATTTTTCTCAAGAATTCCAGCTATTAGAAAATTTGACCATTATAGAAAACTAAGCAATCAACTTCAAAATGAAAATTTGACCATTTAGAAAACTAAGCAATCAACTTCAAAATTTGAGACTAAGATTATATTGTTGTTATTTCGAAAACTTAATTAGCAATGAATTCAAGACGGTATCTTATAACGAAATATAAATCTCGTTGTAGTTATTGGAGTTAAGGCCAAATCTTGATAGGCCAAGTTCCTTTTGGAATCTTCTTTCTTTAGGGAATTTTGCATTTATTTAACTCAAAACTGATATAGAATGACTCATAGAAAAGAAAAGGGACTTTTTTTNAATTCCCCCCCCCCCCAAAAAAAAACTAAAATTTCTGGCTATGCCTTAAAGTAACCAAACTTCGAGAAGATTTTACATTTTCTGATCTCCTTCTATATTTTTCTCAAGAATTCCAGCTATTAGAAAATTTGACCATTATAGAAAACTAAGCAATCAACTTCAAAATGAAAATTTGACCATTTAGAAAACTAAGCAATCAACTTCAAATTTGAGACTAAGATTATATTGTTGTTATTTCGAAAACTTAATTAGCAATGAATTCAAGACGGTATCTTATAACGAAATATAAATCTCGTTGTAGTTATTGGAGTTAAGGCCAAATCTTGATAGGCCAAGTTCCTTTTGGAATCTTCTTTCTTTAGGGAATTTTGCATTTATTTAACTCAAAACTGATATAGAATGACTCATAGAAAAGAAAAGGGACTTTTTTTTTTCTTTAATTATTTGTTATATTATTTGTTCACTCAATTGATTTTAATTTTTTTTTTTTTTTAATAAGGTTATAAACTAAATTTTTGTTGTTACTCGTTAGAGATATTGGCCCAGATTTATAGACTAATAGTACTTGTACAATTGTACCAAAGACTTATTGTAACGCAAATTTTTACTTGTACTACAACTTCACACCTTAATTACGAGTTTTTTAATGGTAAGCGAAGATGATAATTAATTCTCCACTTTCAAGAAGCCCAAATTGGAGTCCTAGTCATTTTCTTCATCTTCCGGCCCTCCATGAATTTTTTACTTTCATCTCATTTGTGAGCTTATTATTATTATTATTATTATTATATATGTGTATCTATGTATATATGTATGATTCACTCATCACTGCACGAAAGAATTTTCAAACTTCAACTTCAACATTTGCTTCTCCAAATGTCAAACACAAAGACAAATTTGTTAGTTTTGGCATGTGTATGATGAGATTTTTCAAATAAGATTAGTGCATGGTACCATATATTAATATATTAGACTACAAAGATTTATGCATCTAATCTTACTAGATGTGTTTGTCATGCCAAATCTTACTTAAATATGGTTGTTTTAGTATGTTAGCATGAAATACTAAATAAAAATAAAAATAAAAATAAAAATATAGACTGTGGGGCCTGTTAGTTAAAAAGATATAGGAATCCTCAGAAATGGACTCAGGGCCCAACGGCCCAATCCGAGGACGCTTAGTTATCCGAGGATAGCGTAAAAAATTTTATTATTATTAAAGGGATAATATAGGAGAAAGGGGTGGATATTGTATACGGCGGCATAACGCACGTCCGAGGACACCAAAGTCTGAGGTGAATGTAACTTTCATTTTATTCAGGAGACTCCGCAAAGTTGTATTTGAACTGGAAATTGGGTATAAACCTAAGGAGGAGTCGGGGAAGGTAGCAAATATCTTCCAAGGCCATCACCTCCACATTAAATGCTTTCCAGCTAATCCTCTGGCCGCATTAATGTGGAGGTGATACCTGAACAGTAACTAAGCAGCTTTATGGCCACTGAGCAAAAGTTCCAGTAGGTGCTGGATGGGACAGAAAGGAGCTCTCAAGATAAGAACTACACGTGTACGATGGAAATAAAGGATAGAACGGAGTATATAACATAGAAATGGATGATATAAGAAGGAGGGACGGAGATTCCAGGCAGAAGGGAGGCTTACTGAAACCTAGCCGGGGAGAGTTTTTCTCATACAATCAGCCTAAAATATCCCTTGTTACTCAACGAATATAACCTTTCCTGTTAAACGGTACCAGTTCTTGTACCCATGCTCTAAAAATTTGTTATTTGGGCTTGTTGGACTGAAAACCCATTCGTACTCTGGGTCCAATCCAAGTTGAGTCCCTACAATTGGCGCCGTCTGTGGGAAGAACTTGATATGTTGAGAAGGAAAGGCAGGTGTGATACTCGCGATGGAAGAAGGAGCACCGTAGAAACCATTGACGGGCCCGCAATAGGTGGATGCTAATTAGCACCAGGTAGAGTCTAGGGGCTCTCAGCACAGTAATCCATTGGTAGACCACGAACACAGGGGGGATCATGAGGTGAGTACCCGAACAACCCATACAGATAGAAGCCACTTTCGGGGGAAAGGCCATGTTTCCCCTGTAAAGAGCGGAGAAAATTTGCAGCGTGAGATTAACAAGTTGAAGAGGGAATTGCGACATGAGCGACGAAGGCGTAAGGCTCATAACTCTGGGCACTCCTCTGAGGAGTCGGATGACACCAGTTATAGGCGAAGGTCGAGAACTCCACCCAGCGAATCTTTTTCGTGTGAGGAGGAGTACCACCGTGGGCGAAGAAATAAGAGTCCGACTCGCCAGGGTCAATTTTATTATTTAAGTAATGCTATTGGTCTTTTTTTTTTTTTTTTTTGGTTTATCATACATAGGATAGCATTAGATAAAACAAATGATTGAAAAAAAAAAGAGAATATTGCATTTTATTATTTAAGTGATGCTACAGTGAAGAAAAAAGAGAATATTGCATTTTATTATTTAAAATATATAAAGGGATATTAAAAAATAAAAACTGATCATTGAGCTTGGAATCTTCTTGGAGACGCTAATGAAGCGCTAATATATGAGAATGTGAAGTAAGGCAGAGTGGAATTGAACATTGTATTTAAACTCAGCCTTACTCTGAGAAATCTGTAAGGAGGAGGAGAGGGTAGTGTGTGGATCTAGTTGGTAGAGGTTGAGAGAGAAGGAGACATGGGATGACGATATGGAATTAGGAGGAGATGATGTTTTACTTTTATAGTCTTTCTTGTTAGACTCCTTGGTTCTGGTTGTGGGATTAGAAGAGCTCCAGACTCTATTGAGATCACTCATAAAAGTGTGCAGGTGAGATGTTTTTGCTTAGGCCAATGAGTATTATCATTGTGGTTTTTTTGACTTCCGTGTTAAATGTTAATGCATCATTTATTTGGGCACAAAAATTAAAAAATTTAGATAAGATACATGACACAAAATTGGAATCAAATTTATAATCTAATTAGATTTTTTTTTTTTTCGTTAGGACAAGTGGCGCAAAATTGAGAATTCAAGTGAAATCTAATTGGATTTTCTCTTTGCTTCACCTATTATTATATATATAGATTTGTTATTGTTTTTATAAAAATATTTTAAACTAAATGACTAAACTAAATTCATTGGTTTTGTATTAATTATTGACGCATACAACCACAGTCATTTATACATAAAATTATACACTAGTGTCTACTTAACCAATTAAATGCTTGGATAATCACTAACTTTACAATTTTTTTTCTTAAATTTTACTAACTTTAAAACAAAAGGTTATTATAACATGATAACAATACACACACATGTAACAAACCGAGTCCAAATCTTCTGTCCCACTTTTCCTGCTCCACTCTATACTCCACCAATAAATACATGCCACGTGTTCACCTAATTAATTAAATATTATTATTATTGATTTATTAATCCTACAGTTATTAATTAATAATATCACGTGGCATGTATTTATTGGTGGAGTATAGAGTGGAGCAGAAAAAATCCAAATCTTCTGTCCCACTTTTCCTGCTCCACTCTATACTCCACCAATAAATACATGCCACGTGTTCACCTAATTAATTAAATATTATTATTATTGATTTATTAATCCTACAGTTATTAATTAATAATATCACGTGGCATGTATTTATTGGTGGAGTATAGAGTGGAGCAGAAAAAATGGGACAGAAGATTTGGACTCGTAACAAACCATCTCTATTTCCTAATTATTAAATTATATAAATTTGTATTATATTTATATTGTACACACAAACATTCACACACATCATAATTCACACAAATAACATTATAATAAAAAGTAATGCACACAATCAATATTAAACATACTCACACATATAATATAAATTTATAAAAAAAATAGTGACACTTACAATTCACAAACACTTACTCTTTATTCTTAGAGTTGGAAATACTTGTAATAAAGGTGTGCAAAATTTAAGTTAGGGTGTGCAAAAATATTTTTAAGAAAAAATTATAGTATTAAACTAAAAAAAATTATATATATAAAAAAAAATTTTGAAGTCAGGGGGTTCATTTGAACTCCCTGAGAATAATGTAGTGCCGCCCCTGCTTATGGCCTTTTGAATTGAGAGAGAAGAGAAGGGGAGTGAAGGAGAGTAAAGTAGAGTTGGCTAAAAGTATGCTAATTTTGTGCTAATTATACTCTACTCTATTCTACTTCCCTTCGCTTTCTCTCAAGCCAAATGGACCATTAAAGTATATATTAGTAAACTATTTTAGAAATTTTTTTATGAAAAAGTGATTAACTGTTTCTACAGTTTTTTCAATTCTCCATAAAAAAAATTTTCAAAATGGATAATTAATGTATGCCCTAAGGCATACATTAATTGAACCCATGTTTAATTAGACCTCACAGTACAAGGAATAAGATTGTTTTTAATATATATATGTTTGTAACTTTATGTCAATGTAACCAACTAATTTTTTTTTTTTTTATAAGGTTATAAACTAAATTTTTGTTGTTACTCGTTAGAGATATTGGCCCAGATTTATAGACTAATAGTACTTGTACAATTTTTTTTTTTAAATAGTACTTGTACAATTGTACCAAAGACTTATTGTTACGCAAATTTTTACTTGTACTACAACTTCACACCTTAATTACGAGTTTTTTAATGGTAAGCGAAGATGATAATTCTCCACTTTCAAGAAGCCCAAATTGGAGTCCTAGTCATTTTCTTCATCTTCCGGCCCTCCATGAATTTTTTTACTTTCATCTCATTTGTGAGCTTATTATTATTATTATTATTATTATTATTATTATTATTATATGTGTGTATCTATGTATATATGTATGATTCACTCATCACTGCACGAAAGAATTTTCAAACATCAACTCCAACATTTGCTTCTCCAAATGTCAAACACAAAGACAAATTTGTTAGTTTTGGTATGTGTATGATGAGATTTTTCAAATAAGATTAGTGGTACCATATATTAGTCTACAAAGATTTATGCATCTAATCTGATTCTAGATGTGTTTGTCATACCAAATCTTACTTAAATATGGTTGTTTTAGTATGTTAGTATGAAATACTAAATAAAAATAAAGATATAGACTATCAATTGAATTAATAAATAAAAGGGAGAAAAAATCACCAATCAAAATATAAATAAATAGAAATTAAGGTAAATAGAAATGAAAAAGAAAAAGAAGAAATGGAAGAGTAGAGAGATTAAGGAACACTTTCTATGTGAGTGATAAGGTAGGTAAAAATACAAATTGAAAAAGTGAAATAATAAGCTTCTATAAGGAGAGATGGAGAAAGACTAACAAACGGGTCAACATAGTTAAATAAATTTGAATTAAATAAGGAAACTTGAGGGGCCAGTCAGTTTCATTTGAAGGGGTCAATTTTGACAAATATTCTTTAGGGCCTGTTCATATATCTTGAAAAATCTATTGCGTGTTTGTGTTCCTGGAACCATTTTTCTTAATTTTCCAACTATTTTAAACTGATTTGAGTTGATTGAGGAAGGTAAAATTCTGGATTATTACGATTTTGATAACTTGGATCCAAACATTCAACGTTAGAGAAAGTTCACAGCAAATCAATTTGGATTTATAAACTATTTCTACATGGAATTTCAAGGTTGTGGATTTCCTCATATATGCGTGTGTGGTTGGGTTTAAGTTACTCCTGGTGTAATTCTAAACAATATTACACCATTTAATATTTTTTAATTAAATGTGAATTTTGATAAATCCCCCACTGGATTACATTATCTTCATACATTCTCTATGTTTACAAAATTTAAAGGCGATTAGAGATCAATAGCCATGTTATCGAAAAACGGTTTAAATTCAAGTTTTTGTAATTTTAAATAATGCATAAAAGATGAATTTATGGATCAAATGGTAAATTACATCTGATTGGCATACATGTTAAGAACATAAAAAAATGTAATTTAATATATAGTTAAATTTTCAAAATATAAATTTAATAACAAGTTAATAGGTGGTGTAATATTGTTTAGAGTTACACCAAGTATAACTTGAAATCAACTCCCTCTCTCTCTCTCTCTCTCTCTCTCTCTCTCTCTACAGATATATATATATATATATAATGGAAAAACAAGAGTCATGGGGTTTAGGTTATCCACTTTAGATTTAGTGTGAGAAAAATCCTAAAACCTTGAAATTTTAATTGAAAAACAAACCGATTTGTTGGCCAAAAACAACATAGATTGAGTTGGAATTCAATTCTTAATATTTTTAAGTTCTTTTAGGTTTTAATTAGGTAAAGGAAACAAGAATCAATCACCCTAATATTAAGATGGTTAGCTTTGAGGTTGATATCATACTAACCCAAATTAACCTAACCAAAGTTGCAGTTAGATAACACGTAGCTCTCGTAGCTTTTGAGCTTAATTAATATGTTGTAAACATCAAATTCCAATAGAACCAGTGGTATTAACTGTTAATACACTTGATAAACTTTTGTCTTTAGTGGTATCACATGTAATTTACCGAGTAATTGGACTCCCATCATCAAATAGATGTATAACAAATAAAATTTGCAGGAGATACTTTTTGTCCATGGTATCTAAATTATGGGGAATGTGGTGCAGAACCTGAATGTCCGAGAATATATAAGTATATTCACATTTAGTTTGATAAGGAATTTGATAAGATTTTTAGGAATGTGCTGCATTAGGTTTATTTTTAAGAACCTTTTACATATATATATATATATATATTATTTACTCAAAAATATCCTAATTGGGAAAAAAAAAAAAAAAAAAAAAAAATTCACCAAGGCAAGCAAGGAAAAAATTGGGCATGTTTGGTACATAATTTTTCACGCACTTTTTTTTCTACGCCTATTTTCAAACAACAAAATTCATGTTAATTATAGATTTATATCCAATTTAATACTCTTTCTAACTACTTTTTTTTTAAAGAAATTATACCCTTTCTAATTAAAATAAAATTTAGCGTATGTTATGTATTCAACTTTTGTGTGTGTGTGTATATATATATATATATAATTAACTCGATCTTAAGTATTATTATTGACTTTGATTTTTATCCCCTATTCAGAATTAGTTTAGCTAAGAACAGTAAAATTTTTGATTGATAAGCCAATCAAGATAAACCTTTAAAAAATTGAAATAATTAATTTAGTCTTATAGATGCTAATGTTAGACTATATATGATTTTAGGATATTTAACTTAACTCACAGCTTACATTTTCTTCTTACTATTATTTGTAAAAAAAAGCAACATAAAGGTGATAGGTAAGACACTTAATATATATAATATTTATAAAACTAAGTGAAATTATATATATATAAATCTAAGGATATTTCTCAAAAAAAAAAAAAATCTAAGNCTAATAAGCCACTCCAAAAAAAAAAAAAACTAACGCCTGACGCAGAAGAAGAAGAGAGGCAGACTAGCCCAACTCCGCACCACGCCTGACGCCACCAGCCACCAACAGTCCGCCACAGACCGCCCTGTCCCTGTCAGCCCAAACCTGGTAATTTATATCCAATCTCTTTTATTTCTTTGGATGAAAATTCTGTATCCCTCTCTCAGTCCCCCTCATATCTGAATCTCTCATGCTTGTTTGATTAAATTGTGAATAGAATTTGAAGAGAGGCAGAGTCTATAGAGAAGGAGTGAAAGAAAGAACGAACCACTGAACCAGTGAGGCAGAGACAGAGTCAAAGAGGTAAACTTACACTATGACTCTAGACTCTTCTATCTATTTTTAATCTTTTTTTTTTTTTTAATAAAAAGATGTCCTATCCTGAGTCCGCTAGTTCAGCAATCCTTTCTCTCTCTCTTTGTAAGTACATAATATTTTTACAATATTATTACAATAAATTATAAATAATTAATTATTATTGATTTAAATTTAAAATTAACATTAAAATTATTTTTTACCTTAATAATAACAATAATAAAAATTTGTCACTTAAAATTTATTGTAAAAATATTATGAAAATATAATTTTGAGCAAATAACACTCTCCTCCCTTGAGGTTTAGAGAAATGACACTCACCCCCAAAGTTGAAAGGAAAAAACACTCCCCTCCTGAGATTTAAAAAAAATAACACTCCCCCCCCCTTTAAGAGTCAATTTGATTGATTGATGAACAAACTCACAAAAGCTTATTCTTTACCATCTAACGTTAAATTAGAAAAGCAGCTAAAAATATGGACTTTTGATGGAATAAGTTGAGAATAAGTTGAGGGCAATTTTGGGAATACATTATTAACCAAATGGTACGGTAGTGCACAACATTTTTAACGTCAATTTAACAGAGTTTAGATAAATAAATATCAAATGGGGGAAAATGTTTTTTTCTTTTAAGTTTGGAGGTGAGTGTCATTTTCTCAAACCTCAAGGAAGATGAGTGTTATTTGGCCTATAATTTTTCCTAATAAAAAGTTAAAAACAAACACAACACCAACACGCAAGTGTCGCAACACAACACTAAACACTAGGCTACTAACAACAGTGCAACACGTTAAAACACCTATGTATTGTAAATATGCTTTATGTAATTATATGTAGTTTTGTGCGGCAGTGATTTGGGATCTACGTTTAAACAATAATTTTTAATTTTTTTTAAAATATGTGTAAATAAAAAAGTATGTAAAAATAAATGTAATATTGTTAAAATATTAAAAATATATGTTTAAACTCGTAAACCAAATAGAGCCTTGGTGTCTTTTAAAAAATTAAAAAGATATTTTTTTGAATAGAGATAGTTTTGTCTGGTAGTGCAAGTTTAAAATTTATTGATTAATTGTTGATTGCTTGTGAGCATATAATTTGTCAGATACTATGATGTTATTTATTGAAAGGGACATTAATGTAACAATTAGTACAGATTCAATTATAAATGATTTTTTTTTTTTAAATGATGATTTTCATTTTCATAAATAATTGCATTATAATATCTCAAAAAACAAAAATTCGATGTATTTTTCTTTGTCGATAGTTTATTAAATGAATGTTTATTTGGAGTTTTTATTTATTTATTTATTTTTTTTTTTTGTTTATACTTCTGCCCCTAACTTCAAGTTTCTTTGTCGATAGTTTATTAAATGAATGTTTATTTGGAGTTTTTATTTTTTTATTTATTTATTTTTTTTGTTTATACTTCTGCCCCTAACTTCAAGTCCTAGCCTTGTCTTTGATTTTATGTATTTAGTTTAATGTTTTATATATATATATATATATTCTATTTATAATTTAATTCTTTTACATATTCTACTATCATATTAAGTTTGGAGGTGAGTGTCATTTTCTCAAACCTCAAGGAAGATGAGTGTTATTTGGCCTATAATTTTTCCTAATAAAAAGTTAAAAACAAACACAACACCAACACGCAAGTGTCGCAACACAACACTAAACACTAGGCTACTAACAACAGTGCAACACGTTAAAACACCTATGTATTGTAAATATGCTTTATGTAATTATATGTAGTTTTGTGCGGCAGTGATTTGGGATCTACGTTTAAACAATAATTTTTAATTTTTTTTAAAATATGTGTAAATAAAAAAGTATGTAAAAATAAATGTAATATTGTTAAAATATTAAAAATATATGTTTAAACTCGTAAACCAAATAGAGCCTTGGTGTCTTTTAAAAAATTAAAAAGATATTTTTTTGAATAGAGATAGTTTTGTCTGGTAGTGCAAGTTTAAAATTTATTGATTAATTGTTGATTGCTTGTGAGCATATAATTTGTCAGATACTATGATGTTATTTATTGAAAGGGACATTAATGTAACAATTAGTACAGATTCAATTATAAATGATTTTTTTTTTTTAAATGATGATTTTCATTTTCATAAATAATTGCATTATAATATCTCAAAAAACAAAAATTCGATGTATTTTTCTTTGTCGATAGTTTATTAAATGAATGTTTATTTGGAGTTTTTATTTATTTATTTATTTTTTTTTTTTGTTTATACTTCTGCCCCTAACTTCAAGTTTCTTTGTCGATAGTTTATTAAATGAATGTTTATTTGGAGTTTTTATTTTTTTATTTATTTATTTTTTTTGTTTATACTTCTGCCCCTAACTTCAAGTCCTAGCCTTGTCTTTGATTTTATGTATTTAGTTTAATGTTTTATATATATATATATATATTCTATTTATAATTTAATTCTTTTACATATTCTACTATCATCTTTTAGACACATAACACTCGTTGCACTCATTTCCTTTTCATTTTTTTCCTCATTCTTATCTTATCAATAACAAAGTCACCTACTTTTTAAAAAAAAAAAAAATATCACCTAATTAATTAGGAATAATAAAATTCTTCCATCATGCACACTACCCCTCTCCAACCCCACGTGAACTTTTCCCATCATAAAAAGAATACGAGGTGGTATTGGAAAATCCATGATCTGATTCTGATCCCACCTAGTCTGATTGTCATCCTCCACATTACCCTACAAAGACATAACACTAAATATGAGAGATTGGACATTAACTAGATATAAATAATTTTTCTTTAAAAAAAAAAAGAATAATTAAGAAAGGATATTGAAACTTTATTCCATTCACGAGTAGACTCAATAGAGCCGCACAATACCAATGTTATTAATTCTGTTTTGAGACCCATTTCGTTTTATTTAGTGGAACAGAATATTTCGATACCGGCTTATTTCGGCGTACCGTTTCAAGGTGTTTCAAGTTCCTTAAAAATATTATATATATACACATATATTATTACTATTATATAAAATAATGAATTTAATTTTTTTTAATCCTAAATAAAGTGGGATTAAAAAATATTAAAATATTTTTTACTTTCTACAAATAAAATTCACATTTTGAATAATTGTAAACAAATTAACAAATGTATAGTGTATACTCTTTCACCTTTAAAGCAAATGAAGTAAAGTTGACAAAAAATTTATTTGAATATTTTTTAACTTTTTACTTGTGGCATTATTGTAAATAAATAAGAATCTAGGATTAGTTTTTGAACTTGGAAATTTCCAAGAAGTTTCCTTCCAATCTCCATTACTCCACACGAATTTTCCATCTTCACTTACCATGTCCTTTCCATCTGATCTTCTCCATTCTTCTTCTCTAGTCTCCACAAACTTATTTGCTTTATTTTTTTTGAATGCTTTCTTTGGTTTTAACACTTCCTCACACAATCAAGGCTAGACTCCAACACACCCAACAGGTGAGTGTTCTCTAGCAAAGGAAATGTCAACAATAGAGAAGTGTGGTGGCTCAAAGAGGCAATGTTGAAGCTGAATGAGAAACAGTGAAGCCCAAAATGGCGTAGATGAGGTTTATGGTATTATATATGTTACGAAATTTATATATCAAAACCTGGATCACATGGTATTATATCATAACAAATTATTAATTCAAAATTAAATAATGCACATTCTTAATTAATATCATAGTTACATAATATATATATATAATGAAAATTTAAAATAAGATGTAATAGATGGGTGATTTGTAGTTTTGGTTCATTAATTGGAATGAAAAATCCTATCTGTATTGAAAGGAGCAAAATGAAATTCATAACTATATATTAACTTTACCCACATGCTTCTCAAAAATAAAACTTTCGCACACATATTGTATCACAATTGTTTTATATAATAAATTATGAGTAGAAGAGAAAACAAAAAAAATGATGAGTACATGTGACAGCTAAAAAGCATGTTTGTGGTTGGATCCTTCTTTACAAGTTCTCCTAGATTCCTCGTACAGTAAAATAAAAATAAAAATAAAAAATTCTCTTCTTAAAGTTCCTCCTGTATTGCCATATTGGGAAACACGCGTGGAATAGAATTGATTCCATCGTTAAACCATAGTTCGGGATCTTAAGACCATTTATATTCAACAGAGAAAAAAAAAATTCAAAGCTTCAGTCCATTTTGGCTTTTTCAATGAAACTCCTTTTTGAATTCCCTCCGAAGTTTCTTAATCAAAAAAAAGAGAGACAGTTCTTCTTCCCTATTCTCTCTCTCTCTCTCTCTCTCTCTCTCTATATATATATATATCGAGATTACATAACAATCCACAATTCACAATCTGGGTCGGAGAAACTTCATCAAAAAACGTTTTATCGTTACGTCTGTCTGTTACATCCAAACGCGTAATAAGATTTCTTTCAATCAGTTTCAGAGAGAAAGAAAGAAAGAGAGAATGGGGAACTGCTTTTCCGATGTGGAGGGAGGCAAGCAAGCAGTGGGTGGGACCCAACAGAGTCCCAATAGTATTGCCGCCACCAACAACAACAATGGCGGACACAACGACGCCGTTGAGTTCTTCTTCAGGTCTCGTGGCGTTCAGCCTCTCTTCACGCAAATCGAGGTAATATATGTCAAATACAAAGTACAAAAAAAGAAACTGTCAGAAACTTTTTCAATATTTCATTATGCTTTTATATGTATAACTGAAAATCTCATTACATAAACACACACACACAACCATATTTTGTATGTGTATGGGTTGTGTTAATCTTTATTCTGTAGTCTGTACCCCACTTTGGATCAAAAATCAGTCCAATTCAGTCAATTCCTATAGTCATTGAACAATTTTGGGTCTTTATTTATTTATTTATTTTTGGTATGTAAACTGTGTCAATTTTAATGTTCACCGTAGTGCTAGTGGTGATACTGTCTGTATATGTGTACGGGTTGTGTTTTTCATAAAAAAACTTAGGTAGCTCCGAGAATAGTGAAATAGTGTTTCTTCTTCTCATATTCATTATATATCCCACTATGAATTTAACGAACGGACCTTACCATAATTGTGAGAGAAGGAAAAACCATTTATTGTGCTCTAGAGTACTTAAGAATTATTCGTGTATTTCTATATTCTGTTCCCCACATTGGATCAAACTCCCAGAATTATTATTATTATTATTATTTTTATAAATATTTTAGTGTGCCTTATGTTTGTAACTTTGTCGATTTAAATGTTTACTTTATTAGTGCTTGCTGGTACTGCTTTTATATGTATGAATCTATTGCTTTGTTGATTTGGGCATTATCTATTCCTCTTTTTCAAATTCATATTTTACATATATGGCTTATTATAATTATTTTTTTAAGATTCTTTATTGTTCTGTTTGGTTGTTGAGAAAAAGTTCTAGACGTGAAGGTAACAATTGTACTTGTTTTTTAAGAAAAAGAAACCAATGGGACCAATTATTATAGTATGATGTTATAATTATTTTTTTATGGGAACTGCTATTATAGCTTGGACTTTGGATGCTGAAAAAAAAATTACAGGGCTTGAGATTGTTTTTAATTTCCTACAAATTGTAGGTAAACTGCAATTTTGATATACTATACGGTCTATACTTTTGATACAATTATCTTTTTTATTTTTAGATAAGTAAATAACTTCATTGAAAAATAAGTGAGGAAATACAATGAATAAAACAAGGCACACAGGTAGAACTTTAGATACAAGTATCTTGAATAATGGTTAATTCCACAGTGAATCAGAGCATGAGACATTGCTTTGGCATGTCGTGAAAGATGCATCCTAGGGATTACTTAGGATGAAAGTCTCATACTTAAAGAGTGTGACAATTCTTTGGGAGAAACTACAGTGGATTCTAGCTTTAGATCTTGGTCTCTAATTTCATGACAAGAATTATTTGATTCATGAATTATATATATATGTTACCTGATTATTATAATCGATGTTGCTTTGAAAACAATAGTAGTGAGAACAATAATAACATAAATATGATTAATCTTTATTTTAAGTAAAATATTTATTGTTCAGGAAAAGTTCATTAGTGATGCTACTTTTGTTGCCTATAGTTTTGCTTAAATAAATCCAAGGATTTAACTTGATCTTAAAAGATTTTTGGAATCTCCGCTATTGGACTTAAAACAAAATGACAGTTTTTTTTTTTTTTTTTTATATCATTTTGACTGTTTTGTGTACAAAGACATATTTGATAAATTAATTATCATTGCATAGTGGAGGAGATTTGTACTATTTCAATGGTGTTAAAAGTTTCATTTCCCTTAGTTCTTTTCAAGCTCTTAGTTTATCTTAATAAGTGGACCATGTAGGACATGTAGGGCAATGTTGACTTTGTATTCAGTTCTTAATACGGTGATCAATATGTAGCGCACTGTTTGGCCAATGAACAATTTCTCAGAATTTGAGAATAGATCGTGTAGTTGGGGCTTCCACCAAGTTCCAATGCTTCACGGCAAGGAACGTTTTCTCTATGCGTGTTAGGTTTTTTGAAAATGTAGGTGTTTGCATGCTTTGTATGGTTGGTAGTTTTGTTGCCACCAAGGTCCACATCATTGAGCCCACCTGACCTCCTCCTAAAAGTTGCACTACAAAATACTCCACCAAGGGGAACACTAGCAAGATTCCCATTTGTTGGTTCCAATTTAACAATGGAACATCAGACAAAACCATTGATTCAAAAATTCTTTTTATTGTGGTGTAGAAAAATGTATATCTATATTCATTTGCATATATTCAGGACCACTAGATGCTTTTATTTGATTTTTCTTATTGATGTGTACTTTGTTGCAAGTCCTATTGGGGTCAACAGTTTGGAATTTTCCTCTATATATAATTATCATGTTGAAATTGCTAGCCAAGTCATGAAACCTAAAAGTGATTTGTGATGGTCCTTTAATTATCTACTTCAATTAGTAACTAACTTCATAAATTTGATGTTGTGGTGCAAATTGCTAATCAAGCTATATATTGATGAAATATTAGTAAACTTGGACACTGAAGAAGCTCTATGAAGCAACTATTTTGCATTTTAACATACAATAGTAAAAATATTAATCTCATTTTAGTCCAATGAGTTTTGGCTCAAATGGCATTTTCTTCTTTCATAAGAATGGGATAGAGGATAAGGTTGATGGTTTAGGACCTATTGGGTGCATGTGTAACTTATCAATCAAAAGAAATTTTATCTTAATTTAGGTTTAAGTAATTGAAGTGCCTCTATTTTTGAAAAGGATGAGTTGTCCTACCTTTGTTTCATCTCTAATAGATGGGTATTGTGGAGTTCGTTGGTTCACCCTTTCACTATATATGGGTGGCATGTTATAAAGCACTGAAGCAATAATACTATCTTATATAATTTAACTCAAGATAGGATATTAGTCTTGTGTACATTACCATTGGAATTGTTATTCAATCTACATTAATGGCTCTTTTATTTTTTCATGACTTTTCATATTATTCTATGTGGTTTGCCCATTTTTGGTTTCTCATTATGTATTCATGCATTCTTGTGTTTCAATTTTATGTTGCAGTTATCTCTATCTGCATCTAACTTGCTTGACCGTGACATCACTTCAAAGGTGTTCCTCTCTATACATAACCACATTTGATAGTGAGTTTATTAAGGGGTATACTATAATTTTCCAATTTGCTAATATTTTGGTAATTTACTATGGTTTTGTTTGTTTTAGCTTAAAATTCCATCTTATTTTTAAACAGAAATATGCCAATGATAATATCATACAAACACTATCCAACCTCCTTTTGTTTTAGTATGAAATTTGAGTATCTTTGTTTTCATCTTCCCTTCAAATTTCTAATATGTGATGGTTTGGGAAGTTATTATCTAAATGAGATTTCTTGTTGGGGAAGATTTGTCAGAATAATAAATTTTGCACTTAGGAAGAATGTATCTTATCAAGTATTTCATTTTTTTTTTTTTGGATAGATAATAAGAGTTTTATTGATGAAAAAGAACAATGTGTTTACGATTGTAAACTCACTGCCCTTGAAACAAATACAAACAAATCATAAGGAAAGACTAATAGAGATAAGGAAATCAGACAAGAAACTACAATGCGTAAGCTCCCAAATACGAGACCACTCAAACAAAGTCCTAGCAAGCAAGGTCTTCAACATATCTATAGGACTCTCAACATCCTCAAAAGTTCGGGCATTGCGTTCCTTCCATACTAACCACATAAGGCATGCTGGTACCAAATTCCAAACCTGTGAAGAGTAAGTTCCCAACCAATTCTTCCATGCAAAAAGAAGAGAAACAATAGTGTCCGGCATCACTCACTGAACCCCAAACATAATAAGGACCTCACTCCACAAAGCAGATGCAAACCTACAATGGATCAAAAGGCGATCCACAGTCTCCTCATCACACCTACATAAACAACACCAGTTAACAAGGGGCAAGTTCTTCTTAACAAGGTTATCTATTGTGAGAATCCCACCCCTAGCAGCAATCCATAAAAAGAAAGAT
The DNA here is from genome assembly GCF_002906115.3 of Quercus suber. Taxonomy (NCBI): domain Eukaryota; kingdom Viridiplantae; phylum Streptophyta; class Magnoliopsida; order Fagales; family Fagaceae; genus Quercus; species Quercus suber. The sequence goes on from NW_027070116.1 coordinate 214,733, forward strand.
ACCCTTTTAGGTACCTTTACACACCAATTGCTCTGCCAAGGGAAAGAAACAGAAGGGGCTTTCAATAACGCAATGTAAAAGGATCGCACATCAAAGACACCACTGCAATTCAACTGCCAAATCAGGATATCCTCACCCTCCCCCACTAGGAATCCTGGCAGAGACATGCTCATAGAAAGAATAAAATCTTAACAAGTATTTCATAATAAGTCTCACCACACTCAAGCAAAATACACAATGGAGTTCTCAATGAAAGCGGAGTTTTATTGATAATTAAAATAGTACATATCCTTTGCTACACACACCGCATCACTCTTCACTTCTACTCTTGCTTATTATTTCACTTGCATTTTCATACTCCTACAATCAATGCCAAACCTTATATAGTATACATGAAAGACTGAAATTACACACTACATTGTAAAACAAAACGAGACAAGCAATAATAACCTATTACCTAAAAGTAAAAGAAAGACACATTACATACTTGTTTCAAGCTAAATTTGTTACATCTTTTGATAGTCAAGGACAACAACTCATCTACTAAAGTGAGAAATTTTCTCTTTCATATTTTTAGTTTACCAATCAAACTAAGCTAGTAAGGATATGCTTGCTTAGTAAATAACACATGCAAAATGCTTTAAAACAAATCATCGGCCTATTGCTAGGGTGGGAGTATAGTGTTGGGTACAGCTGCCTATCACTAAATAATAGATGTAAACTTACTAGCATTCATGGGTTTGAGTCAGGGAATCAACCTCTCCAAAAAAAATGGGGATAAGACTGCTTGCCAATCACCTCTCTCAAACCCTATAAAAATGGGTGAGTTGTGCTATGGGTATGACTTGTAGTCCTTGGTTCCTACCTGGGGTATGTCAAAATTACATGTGCCATAAGTAGTGTTTATGTCAAACAAGCACTTCTTTGTATACTCTTGGATATGTAGTAAGCTGAACTGTTATGTTGGCTGTTTTTGATAAAGATTCTCATATATCTGAGGGTCTTGAATTTGTCAGTCCACAGTAGTTTGTTTATGTGCTTGCATGACATGCATGCATGTCGTGATCAGGCTTGTCTTACTATGCTTTTTGCTAAAATATACTTTATTTCATTCAGAGTGATCCAATGGCTGTGGTGTATGCAAAGAAAAGAGATGGAAAACTAGAGGAGTTAGGTCGCACTGAGGTTGTATTGAATAGTTTGAATCCTGCATGGATAGAAAAAGTTACAGTTACATTCCAGTTTGAGATTGTGCAGCCATTGGTGTAAGCTTTACAAATTTCTTTAAGTGCTTATCTTTGTGTAGATAAATCCTGTTTTACTATAAGTGATTTTCTAATTTAACTGGATGGCTTGTGTTTGCCTTTATTTTCTTGGCGCCAGATTTCATGTATATGATGTGGATTCAAAATATCATAATGTACCTGTGAAGGTATATATCAGTTTTAGCTCTTTTAAGTATTTATTATTTTAATTATTTTATTCATGTTTTGTAGGTTATGTGTCAATTATGCACTGTTAATAAATTACACACAAAAAAGTGTACATGCTCATTGTTCTTGTTGCATTTATGCCAATCTTTAAGTTCTGAATATTGCGCTTCACAAGATAAAACTCTTATCAACATTCGTAATATGTGAATGTGTATTGATTTGACTAGATCACACTATAAATTGAAGGTATACTAAGCACTAAATTTGTCAATATATGGTCAAAAACATTGAAGTGGAAATAAAAGTAATTAGTGAACAATTATAAACAAATGTTTGATGCCAATTGTGTGATATGTCTCGGATAATCTCAGGAAAAAATTATTTTGATAGTAGCTATACATGTGACTATACATGTGACTATGCATGGTGTAATTGTATGGTAAATCACTTGCTGGAAATTATTATGAAACTTTTTTTTCAGTGTGTTGCATTTAGCTCTTTCAAAAATAATTAATAAACTGGATTTGTTGCTTCTATCAATTTGGCCATGATACAGGAAAGAAGTTATATAACAAATAAGAAATGAAAGTAAAGGGCAATTTAGTTTAAACTCTAAAGCCCTCCATGTAATATTGGTGATGTTTATAATTTTCTTAATAATCTTTTACTCCATGGTTGTAATTTTGGTAACTAAACAAAGCGTGGAATGCAAATTTTTTTGACAAAAAAACAAATTTGATTGGTTAACCATATCAATTGTGAATTAATTGATACTTTTGAAAGATTGTGACAATTTAAACCATATTCAGATGTGAGCAAAGAAGGTAACTTTTAAGGATTATATTTTTGATTTGTTATCATTTCATCTAGAATAATCTAACAAATTTAGTTGATGATGAAGTCTTTATTTTAAAAGTTTATTTTTGTTGCCTTGCAGACACTAAAATTGAATGATCAAGAATTTCTTGGAGAGGCTACTTGTGTTCTATCTGAGGTATATCGCCTTGGGTTCAGTTGAGCTCATTGAAATTATTAAAGCATATATATCATGCTGGTGCAATTTGAGTAAAAATTTGTGTCAATTTTGAGTGTTTTATTCTTAGAAATTTCAAGTGTAGAAAGACAAATGTGAGAGCCACTTCACCATAATGTTATTTTAAGATTTTGTACATCATAGTTTAGATTACCACTGATGCAGTTAAAAATTAAGGGAAATTACACTTTGCCTATCTGTGATTTAAAAATTTGCACTATACCCTCCTGAGATTACCTCCGTTTGTCTCCTGTTACCCACCTTAGTTAAAAACAAGGATAAATTTGTATTTTTGTTACCCTTTTATCTATCTCTCCTCTCAAAAGATAAAAAACTAAAAAATCAAGGGAAAATGAGATCTAAAAGCTAGGTTTTGTAAAAATTATATCTAACTTCTACATCTTCTTTTAATGTATCAACTTTTAAATCTTCTATTTTAACAAAAATGCATTGTATTACTTAATTTTACGGAGTACTAAAAAAAAGTTTTGGAGAGGGAGAGCGTGTTTTATAGTATTAATAGTGATAGAAAATTAGAAATAGGACTTATATTTAATTTATTAAGCTGGGAAAAATAAGGAGAGTGAAAGATAGAGAAGGCACTCAAGGCAGAAAAGAATGAAACAGTAGCATTTGGTATAAAATTGTTCAATTCAAAGTGCATTAGAGTATTGACCTTTGAGAGATGTAAAATTGGAAGTAGCTCCTTAGCTCCACATGTTACTAACTCACAGTCACACTGACAAGGACAAGAAGCTGGTTCTCAGCTGTCATTGGACGAATTTAGACATCAAAAGGTATTGTCCACTCAGTCGAGGCTATTTGGAGGGGATGGTGGTCAGCAATTTTCTGAAGACATTGAGCTCTAGGGCTTTGGGAATGCAGATTCTGATGAAAGATTAAGTGATGTTTTTGATGCTGTCTTTCAATGGGAACAGAAACTGATGGCTCAACATCCAATGTTGTGGAGTACCCTCTTTTCCAAAAATTGTTCAATTCAATTTTTAATGTGTTAAAATAAAAATCTAAAAGTTGATACATAAAAAGAAGATGTAAAAGTTAGGTTTTAATTTTTACAAAACCTAGCTTATAGATCTTCTTTTCCCTTGATTTTTTAGTTTTTTATGTTTTGAGAGGAAAGAGACATATTTATCCTTATTTTTAATTGAGGTGGGTAACGGGGAACAAATGGAGTTAACCTCAAATGGGTAAAGTGCTAATTTTTAAACCACAAATAGACAAAGTGTTTTTCGGCCAAACTACAAGTGAGGAAAGTGTAATTTCCCCTAAAAATTATGTTTCAAATGTAACTAGTGGCTTAAATTCTTTTAGAATGATTTGGTCAACATGTACTAAACTTAGGTGTTTGTTTTTCCTCCATTTTCTCTCTTTCTATTTTCATGGCAGATAGTGGCTAAACAAACTCGGAGTTTAACCCTAAATCTCAATAACAAAAATGGGCATACGAGCTTGAGGAACTTAGGAGCACTCACTATCCATGCAGAGGAAACAGTTTCTTCGAGGAGTTGTGTTGAGATGGTAGTCCATTGTTCCCACTTGGATAACAAGGATCTATTCTCTAAAAGTGTATGTATTCACAAAGCAGATACCTTAAAATTGCATGTTCCTTAAGCATACATATTCTTGATTGTGTTTGTTTCTTAAGTTTCTTCATTTATTTTAGGATCCTTTCTTAAGAATATCTAGAATTGTTGAGAGTGGAGGCTCTATTCCAATATGCAAAACTGAAGTGGTGAAGGACAATTTGAATCCTATTTGGAAACCCCTATGCCTGAGCATACAGCAGTTTGGAAGTAAGGTATGCTTGTCGATTTTTGATTCTTGGTTTCCTATTAGATTATGTTTATAGGATGTTTTGTAATTTTGATAATTAATGAAGATTCACATGGCATATGCAATTTCACTTGCTACAGGATAACCCATTAATTATCGAGTGCTTTGATTTCAATAGCAGTGGCAATCATGTGCTTATTGGGTGAGCTAAAATTTATTGTTGTCTGGATTAGTTTTAGATTTTTTTTATTTTCACTTTTCAGATTTTACTATTTAGTCTCTGGTACTAAAAGAAGGAATTTATTTTAAAATTTACCTCATCAGTAAGCTCCAGAAGTCTGTGGCAGACCTGGAAAAAATTCATATAGAAAGAAGTGGTGCAAATCTCACCTTACCATCTCCTCATCATGGTCATGAGAAGGTACTTATTCATACTTGTAGTTATATTTAAAAAAAAATACTTCATGTTAATCTTTATGTTTAAATTTTTACATTGCTTACTAATTTATCAATATAGGTTTTGAAGGGACAGTTGTTTGTGGATCAATTTTGTGAAAAGCAACAATACAGTTTTCTAGATTACATTTCCAGTGGATTTGAGCTTAACTTTATGGTTGCTGTTGACTTTACAGGTAAAATATATCCCATTCTAGGGGAGTTATATAGTTTTTTATTTTATTTTTTGGGTTCTCTTTTTTCTAGTTCAAAATGTTTTGGCTAATGATNCCCCCCCCACAAAACACCCCACAATTTTAATCCTGTATGGGTTCGTGAGTTGTATTTTCCTAACACACATGCCAAAAGAAGAAGAAAAGACACAAAATAACCTCGAAATTGCTTGTAGAATAAGAAAAAATAGCTATTACATTGAATTGGTCCAAAAAGAGGCGCACAAAAACAACCTAGGAAAAAAAAATAACTTTTACATTGAATTTGTCGATAGCATTGTCTATATGATCAAGCAGCTATCTTTTGTCTGTCATGACTTAATATGATCAAGCAGCTTGTTGTTCATATCAAGGTTGCAGGTTCTTTTACTCTCAACTAAACGTAGAACATGTTAGAGAAATTAAAAAAAAAAAAAACCATATGTGGAACATGTCTGAGATTGTGGATTGTGTAAAAAAAGTTTCTTTGTTTTGAAATTTTTGTTAGGGTTCTTCTGTTTGCATATACTTAAAATAAATCTTCATTGATTGATGAAGTCATTGTATACTTAATTAAGAAAACTTGCAGGCTATAATGGAGGTTGGGGAGGTCATTCAGTTTTATGATTCTAATAGGCGCTTTCCTGCTTGGGGCTTTGGAGGAAGAACAATTGATGGTACCACATCACATTGTTTTAACTTGAATGGAGGTACAGGTGCCTTTGAGGTGAGAGGAGTTGACTTTGTAATGCTCTGTTTTCTTAATCTTTGAAGAATCTGACCTGGCTGGCATATTGCCTAGCTGTTTTCACATAGCTCTCTCTCTTTCTCTGTAATCCTCTTGCAATTTTTATTGGAAACCCCTTAATTTTTATATAAGTGAAATCTATGCTTATTCATGTCTTGTTATTCTTACTGTTATTATCTCACATTTCCTTTCTTTTTCTCAAATATAATTTTTTATTTATTTATAATTCTGTTGAATAGCATCTGAAACCTGGCTTTGTCACTATTGATGTTTTACCTTCTTCTATTACCTCTAAATCACAAACATTTTCAACCAAACACGAAAAGTTCTAAACCCTATTTACAACAAACAAAAACACATTCAAAATCCCCAAATACATTAATTTTATCATCAAAAGGTTTGAGAAAGTCTCAGATGCCCTTAAAAAGAAGTCCATGAGAACGGTGCAAATTAAATAGATTGAGTTATCTCACCTAATAAAATTTGGAACATTATATGCTTTGTATCATAAGATTAGATGTATGTTGTAAAGGATTATAAGTAAATGGTACCATAGAATTCATATCATTCTTTTTAAGTTAATAACTATTGAGTATAAGTTGTTCATATATTTCTGAACACTGCATTTCATACTCTTATGTAGCATCCATTTTCTTTCTTTTTAAATAGATGAATTAATCAAATTATTTTATTTATTAATAGGTTGAAGGAGTTGAAGGCATCATGGCTGCTTATGCAAGGGCTCTACATAATGTTGCCCTGGCAGGACCCACTTTATTTGGCCCAGTGATTAACACAGCTGCACAAATTGCTGGCCGGTCCATCTCGTACAACAGCAGCAAATACTTTGTCTTGCTCATTATAACGGTAAAGAGAATGTTGAATCAAATTTATTTTGTTTGTGATAAATTACTGTTTTTATTGAAGCAGATGAGACACTTTATGTACATAGGATTTATACACAAAGCTCTCCTAAAGAGAATTTCGTCTTTATTTGATGCCTCTTTAAATTAATTCTTCAATTAATCATTCAATAAAAATTGTCATCTTTCTAGGATGGAGTTATTACAGACTTGCAAGAAACAAAAGACGCTTTGGTCAGGGCATCCGATCTGCCTCTATCTATCCTTATTGTTGGAGTGGGAGGTGCAGATTTTAGAGAAATGGAGGTATAATGTTTTCTTAAGTTGATGTCTTTTATACCCTTTTATGCATTATTTTAATTATTTAGTAAAAATGGTGGAATTTTAGCTTTTAGAATTTTCGCTTGAATGACTGTAATGTATCTTAATTTTTGGGCAGGTTCTTGATGCTGACAATGGAAGACGGTTAGAGAGCTCTACGGGTCGTGTGGCTACACGTGACATCGTGCAATTTGTTCCAATGCGAGAAGTGCATGGTGAGTACTGTTTCTTGGATTGCTGTTGCTTGGCGAGAAGTGCAGTTTGTTCCAATGTGAGAAGTGCATCGTGCAGTTTGTTCCAATGTGTGAACTTTGAAACTGTGCTTAACAAAAACGTTGCATGGATTGCTGTTGCTACTGTTGTTTTGATCCAGTCTTTGGCTAGATTGTCGCATTAGACATGTTATAGGTAGAAAATGAGATCATGGTTTTAATCTAGTGTGAATGTGTGCTCAGTAAGCTGATTTGCTGAGCCTGACCAGACCAAGCTTAACCAAGCCCTACAAATTCTAAAACTGCTTGGCTCCATTACAACCTTAAAACCATTTCTATGATCTTCCCTCTTGACTTTTTTATCATCTGTTTTGAGTCTATTATCTATTTTATCAATTGGAATTGATTATATCCTTATTATTTCAACTTGTTGTACTTGTTCTTTATTTGGCCTGAGCTTCTTCATTGTGTTTCATCTAACAAATTAACTGTGTTCTGTACAGGTGGGCAGATTTCTGTGGTTCAGGCTCTATTGGAAGAGCTACCTGGACAGTTTTTGACATACATGCGGAGTAGAGATATCAAACCAAGCCCTCTCCATGCAGCCTCAACTTCTGCTTGACTAACATTTACCAAGTACACAAAATTTATAAATATGCTGATTCTGCTCACATCAACTGAAAAAATTTAGGTCTGAACCAATCACAAGTTAACTTACCTGAGAGGAGCTATCTATTAACAAATTTTTTAGGTCTGAACCACTAACAGGTTGAATTTCCTGAATGGTCTGTTTGGATGACATAAATTTGGATTTGGATTTGGATTTGAGGGGGCCCAAATCCAAATCCTTTGTTTGGATAACTTAAAAGAATTGGATTTGGATTTGGCCCAAATCCATCTTGGATTTCAGGGGTCCAAATCCATGGATTTGAAATACCTTCAAAAACCCAGGAATTTAGAAATCTCTCTCTCACGCACGCTACTTCTCTCTGGGCTCTCCGTGTCTCTCTTCCTAGCCGTAACTCACAAACTCTTCTTCCCGCTCACTCTTGGCAAGGCAACTTCAGGTTTGTTCTCTCAACTCTTATCTTCCTTTTTAACCTCTCTAATTCTCTCTTTCTACTAAATCTAAAACCAAAAGGGATGTGGGTTTTTCTGGTGGGTTTTATTTGATTTATTTGTGGGTTTGTTTGGGTTTAATTTGATTGTTTGTGGGTTTTGTTTGATTTGTTTGTGCATCTTGTTTCATGGTATTTTCAATAATATGTTTTGGGTTTGATTTTATTTTCTATTTTAATTTTCATTTGTGGGTTTGTAATGAAAATTATGTGTTTCATGAAATGCTTCAATAAACTGTTTATGAGTTGTGAAGTAATAAGTGAGAGAATATTCATTTGAAACAATGATATTGTGATGATGGAAAGTGAGGACTACTGTCATAGTGAATGCTTATACATCCCATAAATTTTTTTCATTCCATTTGTTGCTTTAGCTGCAAAACTTGTATCATCATTTGTCCATCACTTGTTTAATATTCCCTTTATAGCTATTGGTGCTTATTGCCAATTCTTTCATACCTCATCAGTTTTATGTCTGCTTTCTCTATATACCACCAGATTATCATCATATTGCCAAGTTGCCTATGTTGCTGACCGTGTACATTGTACCTGCCTGTCAAAGACTTGATCATTAGTAATGTTTCCTTTGTAGAACACATTTTTTCTTTCATGCATGTACCACTTTGACTCCTGTGGAACCACGATATCCACAAGATTACTAAGCATAATATATATTCAGAGTAGAAACTTGAGTCTGGTCTTAAATATTGAGACTTATCAGATTTGACTTGGCTGGCCAAAAATCCAGTCTTGATCTCAATTGCTCTCTTTCAAATTTGATTTTCCTAAATAGGCTCATGGTATCAGTCAACATTGAATTCCTTTTCTAAGCTGCCTTCTGGGTTAGGAACATAATTTTGCTACCTTCTCATTTTATGCTGGTAATTAGAATTCAAAGGTAACCTTAAAAATAAAGGTTGCACATGTACAATCTACTTGACGAATGAAACTTGATATATGAATGGAAATATCATCTGGGTTTTGTTCAATTTGCTTGATTTTGTGGGAACCAACTAATTTTGTAGTCAAGAAAGAATCTAATAATAATAAATGAATGTGTTTTATTTTTGGGGAAATCAATGTCATGTGGAGGAACAGAGAGTCGATTTTTTTGTCAATGTTGTCTCTGCTGGCTACTTTTTCCAGGCTTGATTCCATATATGTGAGAAAATAGCAGAGCTATGCATGTCTTCTTGTAGTGTCATCAAGTCTGAGTGCCTATGCCTATGTTCTATGTGATGTAAATGTTGCTATTTCCCGTGAGTTACTCATTTTAAAACATATATCAGATCAAATTTATGTGCTTGTATTCTTCCTCATATTTGGCCCTTTTGTAGGGTCTCTTATTATTTGTATGCAGTTTGAATAATCAAAATCTGTGGCTGGAAACTTAGGTGATGTTTGGTTAGTACAAAGTACTTTTTTCTGTTAGCAGTATTCTTTGCTGCATATGGAGGCTGTGTCTTAGTCCATAAGGGAGTTGGATAGGGGTGCGTTTTGTATTTGATCTGTGTTCTTCTGCCCTGTTGTGTTACTGTTCTTTTTGTATAGCATGATATAGTTGAGTTGGCATTTTGAGTAGCTGCAGCTTGCTGCCTTCTCTTGTAACCTGCTTGCAGGTCTCTTTTGGTTAAAATACAATTCTTTTTTGGTTTATACTCCATAGGTCCCGTTTTGGACAGTGCTTTTCTTGTCTCTATAATCTCCCACTCCATATCATAACTGGGCTGCTTACCTTTAGTTGTGTTAATTATTTATTATTCATATTTGTAGTTGCAATTGCATTGATTTGTTTGGTGTGATTTCATGGATTTTCTTTGATAACCTTTTTTTTAGCTAAAGATTCCTATTGTTTGTATTTTGAAATATGAACAGAGACAAAAATGACCAATGATGGAAGAGATATATCCATTCAACGAAAACGTAAAAGAGAGGAGATTGAAGTATATGAGGAAGAGGCAATGAGATTTTTGCCTTTGCTAGTGGAGTTTTTGTTATGCTTGTTGGAATATGCTCGCGTAGGAAGTACTTTGTGAGAGAACCATTAAGAAGTGAAATTGGGCAGAGGATTTATCAGAGAAGACTTTGGATGGGATCTCTAGCTCAGGAATCTAAATGCATATCAAAATTATGTATAAACACACATGGGTTTAACAAGTTATGTAACATTTTGTGTGATGATGGTGTATTAGTTGTCACAAGAAATGTTACGGTTAGGGAAGTTGTAGCATTGTTTTTACATATTCTTGCTCATGACCTCAAGAATAGAACAATTAAAAATGTTTTGCTTGTTCCGGGGAAACTATAAGTAGACAATTTCATTCTGTGTTGAAAGCTATTCTTAAGATAGGCAAGAAGTATATCAAATATTTTTTTAGTTGTTTATGACTAAAGATATTTAGTTATTATCTTGTCAATTAAATTATTAATATTACCTCATGTATTTATTAAAAATGTTACTAAAATTAAAATGTAGAAGGATTAAGACAAATAATAATTAAAAAATAAATTTTATTGATCTTAAATCCAAATCCAAATTTAGATATTCAAACAATGGAATTTGAAATGATGAATTTCAAATCCTTCTTTGTTTAAAAGACCCAAACAAGGAATTTTAAAATCAAATGATTTCAAATCAAGGCATTTTAAATCAATGAATTTCAAATCCAAATCCAAATCCAAATCCGAATCCAAATATTGCCATCCAAGCACAACCGAAAGAATTTCTTTATATCATCCTAAAAGAAAATGTACAGATTTTTTAACCAAAAAAAAAAAAAAAATCTTTATCTTGTATAGGTAGAATTTAAACTTTATTCAAGTTCAACCTATATTTTAAGTAAACAAAGCAATGAAAAAGAAGTTAGTTTTGCAAGGAGAAAGTGTCTTTTGGTCTACATGCTAGTTCCAAGCTGGCGATAATTTTTGGTGGAGCAATTTTTGGCCCGAAATAAGGATCTAGGTTCACTTATCTTTATTGAATGTCACTGCATTGTGTGGAGTACAAACATTTTTAGATTAAATCAATATCTAATTGGGAAGCTGTTAACAAAAGGAATAATGTACTGAGGTTGAAGTATTTCACTATTTGTGTTGTATGAGCATTGAATAGTGACATTCCTCCAAAAAGCCTTGTTACATTGTATTATTATGTTTTCAGAAATGCTTCAATTTTCATCTTACAAAGGATGTAAAGTATTCTTTTTTGAATAATTTCAAATGTTTTGTGAATTCCACAATGTTTACCACGGGATGACTTTCTTGAGTGTTGCTTGATGTGAATATTGTTTCACATAAATATGATAATATGTCACTAGATCATGGTTAGGGCAAAAAGATGGGAGCTAGCTGTCACTTGAGTTGGGTCTAAGAACCGTTTTTTTGATGCCTATGTAGAGGTTAAATCACCAAACTTTAAGTTTTTTGAAGTTAGAATACGAACCTGGGAATGTGTTAAGCAACTATGCACACCTAACTTAAAGGACTAGCCTCCACTTGTACTACTGAGCCATTTTCTAACAAGGTTCCACTAAGTTGGTTCCCTTCTAAGCATGTAAAATTCTCTCTCTCACACACACACACACACACGGGATTAAATACATAAACCACAGGCTCAAAGATCAATCACATAGAGGTGGGTGTCCAAATTTTAGGCCTTCATTTATAAAAACCCTAATTGGAAATTTTCAATTTCAAAGTTGCTCAGACATCACCTTGACCAGCACCACATGTGAATCACTTTTATTGAAAGAAAACCAATGAAAGAAAGCAGAAATTTAGGGTTTCTTGGAGGCATATGCTTAGGTAGGGACTAGAGCAGTGTACAAACTACACAATGCTTCAAGATGCATACACAATGGAGGGCTACGTGCACGCATTTGTAACTCTAATTTTTACATCTGCACTATCTTAACATGCAATTACTAAACTAGGAACAAAAAGAAAGCAGAGAAATAAAAATAAATTAAATCTACGATTTCAAAGTGAAGAAAGAAAACAAAGTACAGGATTTTTTTTAATTAAAAAAAAAATTACTTACATTAATTGCTTGATGATCCTCTTGATCATTTGAGCAAAGCCAAGTCGTACAAAATGGGGTTACAGATGAATATCAAATAACAACATTCTTGTTGTTTTGAAAGCTTCACTTTTAAGATTTCTTTTATAAATAAAAAGTACTTTGACTTTTCAGATTGTATAATACCCATAAAATCAAGGATGTAGAACAAAGCCCAAGGGACAAGGGGACCTTAATTAGTTAATTACATTAATTAAAAGCTTAGTTGGTTCTGTCTACTGATTTCGGGTAAACAAAACGAGAAGTAATAAGCATCCCATGCAAATTATTCATGACTAAGAGCATCCACAGCCCAAATGGTATATTGTATATGTTGATACAATATACCATTACAGCCAGTGGCGGAGCCAGGATTTTAGGTTGGGGGGGCAAGATCAAAAGAGAGTAAAATTAATTTGAAAAAGTATTAAGTGATATTAATAACAAAATAAATAAACAACTATGTGCAAATTTGATTGTCATATACAATTAAAATTTGGGTTTGTAAAAAAAAAAACTTGGGTTTGAGACTGAAAAATGTTGGTGAGGAAAGAAAAAATTGCTATATGAAATAGAGGTGCTATGAGTAGTTCTAGACCATAAATAATTTCACAATGTTTTTGCCAAAACTTTGATATGGCAAACTACGAGTGATTAACAAATACTAACACATAAACTCACAATTTTTTTTTTCAACAATCACACTCTACCATGCAAGTTGTAACAAAAAGTTGTGAAAAATTTTGTAGTCCTCAACCTTTTTGAGGTGCTATAATGACTAGTGAGTGAAAGTAGTTTTTTTTGTTTTTCATAATTCTATTCAACAAAATAGTGGTGGAGAAGTAGACGGTACAAGTAGTATTATTTTATTATAATATTATTATAAGGTAGGACCCATTACTTAAAAAATAAGTTGTAGTGGCCCCAATGTGAAATTGTTTTCCTACAATGAACAAATACATAATATTTTCACAAAAAAAAAAAAAAACAAAAACAAATACATGGTACAAGGACAATATGTATGTAAAAAAGCTGATTGTCTATGTATGCAATTATATATATATATATATATAAACGGAAAAACGAGAGTGAGTGGGTTTAGGTTATCCACTTTAGATTTAGCGTGAGAAAAATTCTAAAACCTTGAAAATTAATTGAAAAACAAACCAATTCGTTGGCCAAAACCAACACAGATTGAGTTGGAATTCAACTCTTAAAAGTTAATATTATATAAGTTGTTTTAGGTGTTTAATTAGGTAAAAGGAAACTTTAATTAGGTAAAAGGAAACAAGAACCAATCACCCTAAGTAAGGTGGTTAGCTTTGAGGTTGATGTCATACCAACCTAAATTAACCAAACCAAATAATTGCAATTAGATAACACGTAACTCTCATAGCTTTTGAGCTTAATTAATATGTTGTAAACATCAAATTCCAACAGAACTATTGGTATTAACTATTAATACCCTCCCTTCTCAAAAAAAAAAAAAAACTATTAATACTCTCGATAAACATTTTTCTTTATCGCTTTCACATGTAATTTACCGTTAATTGGACTCCCATCATCAAATAGATGCGTAACAAATAAATTTTGCATCAGATTCTTTTTTTCCATGGTATCTAATAAATTATTGGGAATGTGATAAAGAACCTGAATATCCAAGAATATAAGTATCTCTAGGAATTTCATAAGGTTTTTAGGAATGTGAGATCTCTGTATTAGGTTTATTTTTAGTGATTAAATTCTATAAGGATATGGTGTAAAACCTAAGTTTTTCACTCTTCAATCCTAACATACCACATCATTTTATTATATATTAAAGAATAAACATAACCACACCTGTCAAAAAAAAAAAAAAAAAAACATAACCACACCTCACTCAATCAATTCTCACACTCATATGAAAATCCATCCAGATTAATTAGAAGTTTATTAAAATGTTATTAGATGTGGTAAAATGTATTGAGTTTTAAGTAAAAAGGTAATGTGACAATCTCTAATTAAATGATATAAATCATAAGTTTTACACATTTTCTTATCCAATTTGGACTCTTATTTTTAAGAACATTATATATATATATATAACCTAATTAATTAGGGATATAATAAAATACTTCTACCCTGCAAACTATCTACTCCCATCCCACATAAACTTTTCCCATCATAAAAATAATACGAGGTGATAATGGAAAATCCATGATCTGATCCCACCTAGTCCGATTGTCATCCTACACATTACCATATAAAGACATAACAATAAATATGAGAGATTGGACATTAACAGTATATAAATAATTTTTCCCAAAACAAAAACGAAAATAAAGAAAGGATATTGAAACTTTATTCCATTCGCGAGTAGAGTCGAACAATACTGCCAATACAAATTGAACACGAAATGAGTGTGATACTGTATCAGCATGCCACGTACACCCCCTCCCAGTTTTATTTTTATTTTTATTTATTTTTTTATATGGCACCTTAGTTTTTATTTTTTGATAAGAATGTTTTGATACTAGCCTGTTTCAGCGGATCTTTTAAAATCAAATGGTATTATAATTATGAGATTAAATTTTATAAAGATGGGGTGTAAAATATCCAATAATTAATTGTTACATCAGCATTTACTTAAAATTTAATACATCCTACCACACCTAATAACATCTCAATAAATTCCCAATTTGGTTGGATTTATATATGAGTATTAGAATTGATTGAATGTGATTGTATTTATTCTTAAATATGTGATAAGATGATGTGACATGTTGGGATTGAAAGAGTAAAACATGAGTTTTACATCACATCCTTATAGAATTTAGTCTCTATAATTATATATATTACAAAATTTATATATCTAAGCCCGGATCACATGATATTGTACCATATCAAAATATTAAATTCAATATCAAATAATGCACATTTTTAATTAATAGCATTGTTGCATAATATAAATATATAACATGTCGTACATTAGTAAAGAAAAAAAAATTAATGAAGAAAAAAACTGTCATTTATGAGTAAAGTAAACCCAAAAAAAAAAAAAACACATTTGTTAAAATAAAATAATAATAAAATGTTATATACGAGTGAAGTAATAAAAAAAGGGTTTAGGAAAAAGAATAAAGATTTGTTCACATATCAGCCAAAATCACAATACAGGAAAGAAAGAATAGACTAAAACGAGTGGAAAGAGATGGAATTTAGATTGAGATAGAATAGATAGGTGATTTGTAGTTTAGAACTTGTTACCAAATTGAAAATTTGGAATGAAAAATTTTGGCTGTCTCAGAAGAACTATCAACTATGTAATAAATTGTTACGGTTAAAAAAAAAAAGTACTAACGGTAAAAAAAGATATAGTAATAAAAACAACTACATGTAATAGTGGAAAAATTATTAGATAGTTTAAATTATCATAAATGCATATTTTTTCCTCATATAAATAGTAGATCACATCATGAATTTATGTGCAAGAAGAGGATACGCATTTATAATATTCAGAAAATATACAATAATTTATCGTAATAGTGACAAAAAGCTCAATTATAGCTTGTCACGTCACATAAGACAAAGTGTGTGAGAAAGCGTATGTGACAAGAGCTTTCTGAACAAGTTCTCCTATTTCCTGTTTCAGGAAAAGGAAAAGAAAATAAAAACTCTTTTCTATGGAATTCGATTCCATGGTGTGACCATAGTTCGGGATAACGATTCAGGTTGTATTCAACAGGAAAGAAACTTCAAAGTTTCACAACCGTGTCAAGCCAATTTGGCTTTTGCAACGAAACTCCTTCGTTAAATTTCCTTCAAAGTTTCTAATCAAAACAAGAGAGAGACCATTCGTCTTCCCTATATATCGAGATTACATAACAATCCATAATTCACAATCTGAGTCAGAGAAACTTCATCAAAACACGTTTGATCTGTTGCGTCTGTTACATCCAAACGCGTAATAAGATTTCCTTCAATCAGTTTCAGAGAGAAAGAGAGAATGGGGAACTGCTATTCCGATGTAGAGGGAGGCAAGCAAGCGGTGGGTGGGGCCCAACAACGGCCCAATAGTATTGCTACCACCAACAACAATGGCGGACACAATGACGCCGTTGAGTTCTTCTTCAGGTCTCGAGGCATTCGGCCTCTCTTCACGCAAATCGAGGTAATATATGTCAAATTCGAAGTACAAAAAAAGACAATGTCAGAAAATTTTTCAATAATTTCGTTATGCTGGGGGAGAGAGAAAGTTTCTCTCTCCCTCAGTAGGAGTTTTTGCTTTCTCTTGCCTGGTACAAGCTCTCTCTCCCAATTCGGGTAGTTTGTCTAAATCTTTGAAGCTTTCAAGGTCCCCTCAGCAACATGGATCTAGCTACCACTGGGGGACTTCTGATTTTTCTTCTCACCATGGTTAAGGAAGTTGTTTGCGCCGCTACAGCCATGAGGTCGGACAGCCTTGATGTGCGCGTGCGAGCTTCCAAGTCCACTCCAAGATCTGCCTGGAAGATGGATTTGGATCTAAGGTATGTAGATAGAGGAATAATGATCTTCCAGTTCATCAGATCGAGCCTTCAATCGGAGTGGCTTCCTTCCTTTTGCTCTATTTGTGGTGTTTTGGGTTTTGGTGGGTTTCTCGGGTTTGAATTTCAAGATCTAGCCGATTGGAGGATGGGGGTTATTGTGAAACATTGTGCTGCTTGCCGAGGCAGGTTGGAGGAAGAACGAAGAGAGGAAGATTCCGGTCAAAGTCCGACGGCTCTTGGTCCGAGCCTGGGTATGGAGAAAGCCAGAAGTTCATCTGTGCTAGCAGTCTGCTCCTTAAGCCCAGCACCTTCTTCTGTTGAGCACGCAGGTGTTTCCCTTTGGTCCTCTGAGGACAAAAATTGGTTTTGGGCTTTCAATTGTTTTCTTCTTCGGCCAAAGGACTTCCCTGTCCGAATACCACAAGTAATTTCTCTCCTCTTAATGAGCCCACCACTTGAGCCAAAGCAAAGAGATCCCAAATGGTTAATAAGCAAACTCTTAAATTTTGCTGTGCTCTAGGGTTCTTTGAGGAGTGTGGTGTGATATTGTCTGTGTTTTTCTCCAGTGATTGTATGCTATCTCTGTTGTAAATTTCCTTTAAGTTGAATGAATATTTCATGTTTCTTATCAAAAAAAAAAAAAAAAATTGTATAGCTGAAAATCTCATTACATAAACACAAACACAACCATATTTTGTATGTGTACAGGTTGTGTTACTCTTTATTCTGTACCCCACTTTGGGTCAAAAGTCAATCCAATTCAGTCAATTCCTATAGTCATTCAGAGTTTTGGGTCTTTTTCTTTGTTTTGTTTTGTATGTAAACTGTGTCAATTTTAACGGTGATACTGTCTGTACGTGTAGGGGTTGTGTTTTCCAGAAAATACTTAAGTAGTCTGGAAGTATAATAAAATTGTGCTATTTTCTCTCACACACACACACACACACACACATATATATATATATATATATATGATAGACCTTACTATGAATTTAACGAACGGACCCCCATGATTGTGTGAGAAGGGAGCACTATTCATCGTGTTGCTAGAGTACTTAAAAATTACTCGTGTTTTCTTATATTTGTTCCCCACATTGGATCAAACTACCAAAATTATTATTATTATTATTTTTAAAGATTTTAGTGTGCCTTATGTTTGTAACTTTGTCGATTTTAATGTTTACTGTATTAGTGCTTGCTGGTACTGCTTATATATATATATATATATATACTAGTCGCTAACCCGTGTGATGCACGGGAAAGGTATTGAGCACAATATATAATTTAATCTTGGTTTATTTTACTACAACACCGTTTGTAAAATAAAACCATATAGCTAAAACATTAGTTAACAATTATACTTTTCAGACATTTATTAAACTATATATATAATCATTATTATTATTATCAACTTAACAATATTTAAATATATATATGATACCAGCATGCATGCTTCAAGATAATATCCAACACTGAAAACAACTTCGAAAAAAAAATTCAACCAAACAGTTTGATGAATAAATATATTACAATCTATGATATAAGCCAAGAAATAGCACATGAAATAAACTTTGAAACCAATATGAACAAAACCCACGTCAAAGGAAACCATTGTTATCATTTAAGAATATGACGCACGGAAGCCATGAAAAACACATGATTCTTTATAAAAAGGAAGCATCTTTACAGATTTTCCATAAGATGACACATACTCACACAAACTATTAAAGAAAGAATTAAAGATCATACACAACACGTACATATGCTATGAATGTAAAAATACGAAAAAAAATGAAAAGATCTGTTGGAAAATATAGACCCCGGTTGATAGAATTAACAAGTTTTAAACCCAAGTTGTTAATTAGATTTATTATGAACAAACCTTGTTAAAACAAACAAACATCAATATCATGTCAATAATGAATGCAGCGGAAAAGTAAATAAGACAAGATATGATGACCCAGGAAAACCAATGAAACCAACCAGTTTCACAGTAAAAAACCTGGGGGGAAACCTTCCCGAAAAGCAATCCACTGTAGTAAAGAGAAGTTTCAGCAGACTCTACAATCCCCGTAGATGAACTCACAGCAGAAACCTTCTACTGCTTCAGAACCTTTGAACTCTTCAATATATGAACGCCACCCTTTTTGTTGCACGGATCCCAGTACGTGACTAACTCCTTTGCACAAATCCCAATACGTGACTTACTCACCAATTTGAGAAAGAAGAATGTTGGCTGCAAAGTTCTTCACTTCATCAACAATGAAGATCAAGAAGCACTTGGTTACAAAACCCTAAGGCGCAAAGACACAGTAGCTTCTTTCAGAGAGAATAAGGCATCAATCACCTTTTTGCATATGTTCTCCTTATATTCTCTTATGTGATGGCCTCTAAAATAAGCCTTATATAGGTCTAGGGTTGTGAGAAAAGAAACCCTACACAAATACATAAGCCTGGCCCAAAAATCAATTCTGAAAATTCTGATTTCCCGTAACCTCGATCGATCGAGAGGTGTCGAGGAGGTGTCGAGGGGACAGAAACTTTCTCGATCGATCGACCAGCTATCGAGAAGCTATCGAGATTGCGATAAGAATCAGCTGAAGAGCTCGACAGATAGCCAGGTGTCAAGGAGGTGTCCAGCAGCTATCGAGCTATCTATCCGCAGGTGTCGAGCTATCTGTCTAGCTTTATTGAACACATTTTCTTCACTTGTTTCTTGGTCCAATCTTCATGGTTTTAATACTAGACTTGAACAATATGTTTCTTCAAGTATTAAACACAACTTAGATCTACCCAAATGCAAGTAAAATACATTTTGTCAAAGGATAAGCCAACTACATAAAATATGTCCTTAACAAGATCGATAAACATGTATGATGAAAAAAAAAATATGGAAAAAAAGCTAGGAATAGAAAATAAGATAAAGATGATTGAAATCTTCTAGAAAGTTTCAAATAATGAAAAAAATGAACACAAAAGTTAAGACGTTAAAACTTCCAAAAAGGCCAAAAAAAATAAAAATTCAGAAGATTCAAAGCTACAAAAGCATTGAAATATTATATATATATATATATATATTTTAATACGTTTATCTTTTTATGTTTAAAAAGAAGGATTACCCTCAAAAGAATAATCCATGATTATAGCTTTTCTACTATTGAAATATGACTCAATAACTTGAATCAAAAAACTAAAAAAAAATTGTAAAAGCAAAAAGCTCACTATAAAGAGAGAGAGAGTATGAAGAATGAACTAAAGTTTTAGGTTTTTTGTCTAAAGAAATATAGAGTGAAATTTATTTGGAACGGTGTAAAATTCATAACTACCCATTGGAATGATGAAACTGTACAACAATAGTTGTAAAAATAGTACTGAAACAGTTTGCTTAAGCGGCCAAATGAATAGGTACATTTTTCTGTGATAGTGTCCATCTGTAACAAAACATGGAACACATAGTGAACAAATCATCATATCTTGTTCAAAACAACCAAAAGCAATAAACTAATGCAGATACCAACAAAAAAAAAAGACAACAACTAAAAAAGAGTATGTTTTTTTAAAGATAAATAGAGCCAAGACAACAACAAAGACACTACTTCAATGTGATTAACTTATGGGACATGAAAGAAGTGTAAAAACCCCAACTATGTAAACAATCATAAAAATCTCAAAATCTCAAAAGCATAAACACATAAATCCATTATTGTAGGGTAGTCTCAACCTTCATCATAATCAACATTAGATTAATCAAACCTAAATAACCAAATCTAAATCTTATTTTAATGCCTAAGTTTTTGTCTATTTTAAATACCTTTACCAGTTGTGGTTTGGTTTCGACAATATGAGGGTGGTGGGATGCGGCCACGGATTTCTCTCTTTCTTTCTCTCCCTATGCGATTTTCTTCTTGATGACATACAATGAATAGATAGGGAAGGTTTCGCTTTAGAGGATTTAGAGAAATTGTTTCACAATTACCCACTGGAAATAAAAGTCAGAGAGAAGGAGAGAAGAGTATAGATATAAGAAAAGAAGTGTTTATTTGATCTTTTGTAATTGCTACCCAAGAGAAAGCATTGTGTATTTAATTTACTACAGGCAACACCAACACCAACGGGTGGTAAAAATTTCACTGAACCAGTTTGCTTAAGTGGTCAAATGAGAAGATGTTTCAGATTTTCTATAATGTAGACGTGTCAGTAATTTATGTAACCACGTGGCGCAATGAAGAGTGGTCAACAAAAGTCAAACGTTTTGGCTATTAGTTATTATATAGATATATGAATCTATTGCTTTGTTGATTTGGGCATTATCTATTCCTCATTTTCAAATACATATTTTACATATATGGCTTATTATAATTATTTTTTAAGTTCCTTATTTTTCTGTTTGGTTGTTGAGAAAATGTTCTGGATGTGAAAGTAACAATTGTACTTGTTTTTTAAGAAAAATAAACCGATGGGACCAGCTATTATAGTATGATGTTATAATTATTTTTTATGGGAATTGCTAGGACTTTGGATGCTGAAAAAAAAATTTACAGGGCTTGGGATTGTTTTTAATTTCCTACAAATTATAGGTGAACTGAAGTTTTGATATACTATACAGTCTATACTTTTGATACAATTATCCTCTTCCTTTTTTTTTTGGATAAGTAAATAACTTCATTGAAAAATAAGTGAGGAAATACAATGAATAAAACAAGGCACACAGGTAGCACTTTTAACAAGAATTATTTGATTCATGAATTATATATATATATATATATTTTATATATATTTTACCTGATTATTACAATCGATGTTGCTTTGAAAACAATAGTAGTGAGAACAATAATAACATAAATATGGTTAATCTTTATTATAAGTAAAATATTTATTTTTCAGGAAAAGTTCATTAGTGATGCTACTTTTGTTGCTATAGTTGTTGCTTAAATAAATCCAAGGATTTAACTTGATCTTAAAAGATTTTTGGAATCTCCACTATTGGACTTAAAACAAAATGACAGTTTTTTTAAATTCATTTGACTGTTTTGTGTACAAAGACATATTTGATAAATTAATTATCATTGCATAGTGGAGGAGATTTGTACTATTTCAATGGTGTTAAAGTTTCATTTCCCTTAGTTCTTTTCAAGCTCTTAGTTTATATTAATAAGTGGACCATATAGGGCATGCAGGGCAATGTTGACTTTGTATTCTGTTCTTAATATGGTGATGAATATGTAGTGCACTGTTTGGCCAATGAACAATTTCTTAGAATTTGAGAATAGATCGTGTAGTTAGGGCTTCCACCAAGTTCCAATGCTTCACAGCAACGAACCTTTTCTCTATGCATGTTAGGTTTTTTGAAAATGTAGGTGTCTACATGCTTTGTATGGTTAGTAGTTTTGTTGCCACCAAGGTCCACATCGATGAGCCCACCTGACCTCCTCCTAAAAGTTGCACTACAACACGCTCCCCCAAGGGGAACATTAGCAAGATTCCCATTTTTTGGTTCCAATTTAACAATGGAACATCAGACAAAACCATTGATTCAAAAATTCTGTTTATTGTGGTGTAGAAAAATGTATATCTATATTCATTTGCTTATATTCAGGACCACTAGATGCTTTATTTGATTTTTCTTATTGATGTGTACTTTGTTGCAAGTCCTATTGGGGTCAACAGTTTGGAATTTTCGTCGTATATATAATTATCATGTCGAAATTGCTAGCCAAGTCATGAAACCTAAAAGTGATTTGTGATGGTCGTCTAATTATCTACTTCAAAAAGTAACTAACTTCATAAATTTGATGTTGTGGTGCAAATTGCTAATCAAGCTATATTGATGAAATATTAGGAAACTTGGACACTGAAGAAGCTCTGTGAAGCAACTATTTTGCATTTTAACATACAAGAGTAAAACTATTAATCTCATTTTTGTCCAATGAGTTCTAGCTCAAATGGCATTTCCTTCTTTCATAAGAATGGGATAGAGGATGAGGTTGTCAGTTTAGAACTATTGGGTGCATGCATAACTTATCAATCAAAAGAAATTTTATCTTAATTTAGGTTTAAGTAATTGAAGTGCCTCTATTCTTGAAAAGGATGACTTGTCCTACCTTTTTTTCATCTCTAACAGATGGGTATTGTGGAGTTTGTTGGTTCACCCTTTCACTATATATGGGTGGCGTTTTATAAAGCTCCGAAGCAGTAATACTGTCTTATATAATTTAACTCAAGATAGGACATTTTTCTTGTGTACTTTACTATTGGAATTGTTATTCAATCTACATTAATGGCTCTTCTATTTTTTCATGACTTTTCATATTATTCTAGATAGTTTGCCCCTTTTTGGTTTCTCATTATGTCTTCATGCATTCTTGTGTTTCAATTTTATGCTGCAGTTATTTCTATCTGCATCTAACTTGCTTGACCGTGACATCACTTCAAAGGTATTTCTCTCTATACCTAACCACATTTGATAGTGAGTTTATTAAGGGTATACTATAATTTTCCAATCTGCTAATATTTTGGTAATTTACTATGGCATTGTTTGTTTTAACTTAAAATTCCAGCTTACTTTTAAACATATATATGCCAATGAAAATATCATCCAAACACTATCCAACCTCCTTTTGTTTTAGTATGAAATTTGAGTTTCTTTGTTTTCATCTTCCCTTAAAATTTCTAATATGGGACAGGGTTTGGGAAGTTATTATCTAAATGAGATTTCTTGTTGGGGAAGATTTGTCTGAATAATAAATTTTGCACTTAGGAAGAAAGTATCTAATCAAGTACTTCATAATAAGTCTCACCACACTCAATCAAAATACACAACGGAGTTCTCAATGAAAGAGGGGTTTTATTGATAACTAAAACATTACTTATCCTTTGCTACACACACCGCATCACTCTTCACTACTCTTGCTTATTATTTCACTTGCATTTTCTTACTCTTGTAATCAATGACAAGCCTTATATAGCATACATGAAAGACTAAAATTACACACAACATTCTAAAACAAAACAAGACAAGCAATAATAACCTATTACCTAAAAGTAAAAGAAAGACACATTACATACTTGTTTCAAGCTAAACTTGTTACATCTTTTGATAGTCAAAAACAACTCACCTACTAAAGTGAGAAATTTTCTCCTTCATATTTTTAGTTTACCAATCAAACTAAACTAGTAAGGATATGCAAGCTTAGTAAATAACACATGCAAAATGCTTTAAAACAAATCATCAGCCTATTGCTAGGGTGGGAGTATAGTGCTAGGTACAGCTGCCTATCACTAAATAACAGATGTAAACTTACTACCATTCATGGGTTTGAGTTAGGTAATCGACCTCTCCAAAACAATGGGGATAAGGCTGCCTACCAATCACCTCTCTCAAACCCTATAAAAATGGGTGAGTTGTGCTATGGGTATGACTTGTAGTCCTTGGTTCCTACCTGGGGCATGTCAAAATTACATGTGCCATAAGTAGTGTTTATGTCAGACAAGCACTTCTTTGTATACTCTTGGATATGTAGCCAGCTGAACTATTATGTTGGCTGTTTCTAATGAAGATTCTCATCTATCTAAGTGTCTTGAATTTATCAATCCACAATAGTTTATTTATGTGCTTGTATGATGTGCATGCATGTCGTGATCAGGCTTGTCTTACTATGCTTTTTGCTAAAATATACTTTATTTCATTCAGAGTGATCCAATGGCTGTGGTGTATGCAAAGAAAAGAGATGGAAAACTAGAGGAGTTAGGTCGCACTGAGGTTGTATTGAATAGTTTGAATCCTGCATGGATAGAAAAAGTTACAGCTGCATTCCAGTTCGAGATTGTGCAGCCATTGGTGTAAGCTATACAAATTTCTTTAAGTGCTTATCTTTGTGCAGATAAATCCTGTTTTACCATGAGTGATTTTCTAATTTGATTGGATGGGTTGTGTTTGCCTTTATATTTCTTGGCGCCAGATTCCATGTATATGATGTGGATTCAAATTATCATAACATACCTGTGAAGGTATGTTTCAGTTTTAGCTCTTTTAAGTATTTATTATTTTAATTCATGTTTTGTAGGTCATGTTCAATTATTTGCACTGTTAATAAACTACACACAAAAAAGTGTACATGCTCAGTGTTCTTGTTGCATTTCTGCCAATCTTTAAGTTTTGAATATTGCACTTCGCAAGATAAAACTTTTATCAACATTTGTAATATGTGAAATGTGTATTGACTAGATCACATTATAAATTGCAGGTATGCTAAGCACTAAATTTGTCAATATATGGTAAAAAAATTGAAGTGGAAACAAAAGTAATTAGTGAACAATTATAAACAAATGTTTGATGCCAATTGTGTAATGTCTCAGATAATCTCAGGAAAAAATTATTTTGATAGTAGCTATACATGTGACTGTGCATGGTGTAATTGTATGGGAAATCACTTGCTAGAAATTATTATGAAACTTTTTTTTTTTTTTTTTTTTTCAGTGTGTTGCATTTAGCTCTTTCAAAAATAATTAAACTGGATTTGTTGCTTCTGTCAATTTGGCCATGATACAGGAAAGAAGTTATATAACAAATAAGAAATGAAAGTAAAGGGCAATTTAGTTTAAACTCTAAAGCCCTCCATGTAATATTGGTGATGTTTATAATTTTCTTAATAATCTTTTACTCCATGGTTGTAATTTTGGTAATTGTGCAAAGCGTGGAATGCAAATTTTTTTGACAAAAAACCAAAATTGACAGGTTAACCATATCAATTATGAATTAATTGATACTTTTGAAAGATTGTGACAATTTAAACCATATTCAGATGTGAGCAAAGAAGGCAACTTATAAGGATTATATTTTTGATTTGTTATCATTTCATCTAGAATAATCTAACAACTTTAGTTGATGATGAAGTTTATTTTCGTTGCCTTGCAGTCGCTAAAATTGAATGATCAAGAATTTCTTGGAGAGGCTACTTGTGTTCTATCTGAGGTATATCACCTTGGGTTCAGTTGGGCTCATTAAAATTATATAAAACATATATATCATGCTAGTGCAATTTGAGTAAAAATTTGTGTTAATTTTGAGTGTTTTATTCTTAGAAATTTCAAGGGTAGAAAGACAATTGTGAGAGCCACTTCACTATAATGTTATTTTAAGATTTTGAGCATCATAGTTTAGATTACCACTGATGCAGTTAAAAATTATGTTGCAAATGTAACTAGTGGCTTAAATTCTTTTAGAATGATTTGGTCAACATGTACTAAACTTTGGTATTTGTTTTTCATCTATTTTCTCTCTTTCTATTTTCATGGCAGATAGTGACTAAACAAACTCGTAGTTTAACCCTAAATCTCAATAACAAAAATGGGCATACAAGCTTAAGGAACTTAGGGGCACTCACTATCCATGCAGAGGAAACAGTTTCTTCGAGGAGTTGTATTGAGATGATAATCCATTGTTCCCACTTGGATAACAAGGACCTATTCTCTAAAAGTGTATGTATTCACAAAGTAGATACCTTAAAATTTCATGTTCCTTAAGCATACATATTCTTGATTGTGTTTGTTTCTTAAGTTTCTTCATTTATTTTAGGATCCTTTCTTAAGGATATCTAGAATTGTTGAGAGTGGAGGTTCTGTACCAATATGCAAAACTGAAGTGGTGAAGGACAATTTGAATCCAATTTGGAAACCCCTATGCTTGAGCATACAGCAGTTTGGAAGTAAGGTATGCTTGTCGATTTTTGATTCTTGGTTTCCTATTAGATTATGGTTATAGGATGTTTTGTAATTTTGATAATTAATGAAGACTCACATGGCATATGCAATTTCACTTGCTACAGGATAACCCATTAATTATCGAGTGCTTTGATTTCAATAGCAGTGGCAATCATGTGCTTATTGGGTAAGCTAAAATTTATTGTCGTCCGAATTAGTTTTAGTTTTTGTTTATTTTCACTTTTTATTTTTCACGATTTAGTCTTTGGTAGTAAAAGAAGGTATTTATTTTAAAATTTACCTCATCAATAAGCTCCAGAAGTCAGTGGCAGACCTCGAAAAACTTCATATAGAAAGAAATGGTGCAAATCTCACCTTACCATCTCCTCATCATGGTCATGAGAAGGTACTTATTCATACTTGCAGTTATATTTTTTAAAAATACTTCATGTTAATCTTTATGTTTAAATTTTTACATTGCTTACTAATTTATTAATATAGGTTTTGAAGGGACAGCTGTTTGTAGATCAATTTTGTGAAAAGCAACAATATAGTTTTCTGGATTACATTTCCAGTGGATTTGAGATTAACTTTATGGTTGCTGTTGACTTTACAGGTAAAATATATCACATTCTAGGGGAGTTATATAGTTTTTTATTTTATTTTTTGGGTTCTCTTTTTCCTAGTTCAAAATGTTTTGGCTAATGATTGATTTATGCTTTGAATATTCAATATCTCTTTCTTTAGCCTCAAATGGAAATCCTCAGAATCCAGATTCTTTACACTACATTGATCCTTTTGGCCGGTTGAATTCTTATCAACGGGTAAGACTGTGCATCCTCTGGTGCTCCCAATAAGGTAGTTACTTTTCTTTGGCACTTGTGTGTGTGTGTGTTTTTTTTTTCTAAACATTAGATCCTCCCCCCCCCCCCTCGGCCCCATACAGTTTTAATCCTGTATGGGTTCGTAAGTTGTATTTCCTAACACACTGCTAAAAGAAGAAGAAAAGACACAAAATAACCTGGAAATTGCTTGTAGAATAAGAAAAAAAATAGCTTTTACATTGAATTGGTCCAAAGAAAGGTGCACAAAAACAACCTGGGAAAGAAAAAATAACTTTTACATTGAATTTGTTGTAGCAATGTCTATAAATTGCTATCTTTTGTCTGTCATGACTCAATATGATCAAGCAGCTTGTTTTTCATATCAAGGTTGCAGGTTCTTTTACTCTCAACTAAACACAGAACATGTTAGAGAAAAAAGAAAAAAGAAAAACCATATGTGGAACATGTCTGAGATTTTGGATTGTGTAAAAAAATTCTTTGTTTTGAAATTTTTGTTAGGGTTCTTTTGTTTGCATATACTTAAAATAAATCTTCATTGATTGATGAAGTCATTTTATACTTAATTAAGAAAACTTGCAGGCTATAATGGAGGTTGGGGAGGTCATTTAGTTTTATGATTCCGATAGGCGCTTTCCTGCTTGGGGCTTTGGAGGAAGAACAATTGATGGTACCACATCACATTGTTTTAACTTGAATGGAAGTACAGGTGCCTTTGAGGTGAGAGGAGCTGACTTTGTAATGCTTTGTTTGCTTAATCTTTGAAGAATCTGATCTGGCTGGCATATTGCCTACCTGTTTTCACACAACTCTCTCTCTCTCTCTCTCTCTCTCTCTCTCTATGTAATCCTCTTGCAATTTTTATTGGAAACCCCTTAATTTTTATAAAAGTGAAATCTATGCTTATTCATGTCTTCTTATTCTTACTGTTATTATCTCACATTTCCTTTCTTTTTCTCGAATATAAT
The DNA here is from genome assembly GCF_002906115.3 of Quercus suber. Lineage (NCBI taxonomy): Eukaryota > Viridiplantae > Streptophyta > Magnoliopsida > Fagales > Fagaceae > Quercus > Quercus suber. Next base: position 242,976 of record NW_027070116.1, read on the forward strand.
TATTTATTTATTTATAATTTTGTTGAATAGCATATGAAATCTGGCTCTGTCACCATTGATGTTTTACTTTCTTCTATTACCTCTAAATCACAAACATTTACAACCAAACACGAAAAGTTCTAAACCCTATTTACAACAAACAAAAACACATTCAAAATCCCCAAATACATTAATTTTATCATCAAAAGGTTTGAGAAAGTCTCAGATGCCCTTAAAAAGAAGTCCATGAGAACGGTGCAAATTAAATAGATTGAGTTATCTCACCTAATAAAATTTGGAACATTATATGTTTTGTATCATAAGATTAGATGTCTATTGTAAAAGATTACAAGTAAATGGTACCATAGGATTCATATTATTCTTTGTAAGTTAATAACTATTGGGTATAAGTTGTTCATATATTTCTGAACACTGCATTTCATACTCTTAAGTAACATCTAGTTTCTTTCTTTGTTTCTTTCTTTTTAATGGATGAATTAATCAAATTATTTTATTTTTTAATAGGTTGAAGGAGTTGAAGGCATCATGGCTGCTTATGCAAGGGCTCTACATAATGTTGCCCTAGCAGGACCCACTTTATTTGGCCCAGTGATTAACACAGCTGCACAAATTGCTGGCCAGTCTATCTCGTACAACAGAAACAAATACTTTGTCTTGCTCATTATTACGGTAAAGAGAATGTCGAATTAAATTTATTTTGTTTGTGATATATTACTACTTTTATTGAAGTAGATGAGACGCTTTATGTACATAGGATTTGTACACAAAGCTCTCCTAAAGAGAATTTTGTCTTTATTTGATGTCTCTTTAAATCAATTCTTCAATTAATCATTCAATAAAAATTGTCATCTTTCTAGGATGGAGTCGTTACAGACCTGCAAGAAACAAAAGACGCTCTGGTCAGGGCATTCGATTTGCCTCTATCTATCCTTATTGTCGGAGTGGGAGGTGCGGATTTTAGAGAAATGGAGGTATAATGTTTTCCCAATTTGATGTCATTTATATCATTTTACACTTTATTTTAATTATTCAGTAAAAATGGTGGAATTTTAGCTTTTAGAATTTTCTCTTGAATAACTGTAATATATCATAATTTTTGGGCAGGTTCTTGATGCTGACAATGGAAGACGGTTAGAGAGCTCTACAGGTCGTGTGGCTACACGTGACATCGTGCAGTTTGTTCCAATGCGAGAAGTGCATAGTGAGTACATAATGGCACTTGTCTGTACAAAATTTTTGTGGTTACATCTAAAAGAAAACACTAACTGTAATTTTGCATTCACAACTATCCCGATTAGATAATTATTCTAGAAAAAAATGGAACGAACATTTGGTTAGTTCTGCCAGTCAGATAACTATTGATGGGTGGAGTGATGAAAGGACAAAAGGGCGTGTGTGAACTTTGAAACCGTGTTTAACAAAAACGTTGCATGGATTGCTATTGCCACTGTTGTTTTGATCCAGAGTCTTTGGCTAGATTGTCTGTACACATTAGACATGTTATAGTTAGAAAATGAGATCATGGTTTTAATCTAGTGTGAATGTGTGCGCAATAAGCTGATTTGCTGAACCTGACCAGACCAAGCTTGACCAAGCCCTACAAATTCTAAAACTGCTTGGCTCTTTTACAACCTTAAAACCATTTCTATGATCTTCCCTCTTGACTTTTTTATCACCTGTTTTGAGTCTAATATCTATTTTATCAATTGGAATTTGATTATATCCTTATTTTTTCAACTTGTTGAACTTGTTCTTTATTTGGCCTGAGCTTCTTCATTGTGTTTCATCTAACAAATTAACTGTGGTCTGTACAGGTGGGCAGATTTCTATGGTTCAGGCTCTATTGGAAGAGCTACCTGGATAGTTTTTGACATACATGTGGAGTAGAGATATCAAGCCAGGCCCTCTCCATGCAGCCTCAACTTCTGCTTGACTAACATTTACCAAGTACACAAGATTTATAAATATGCTGATTCTTCTCACATCAACTGAAAAAATTTAGGTCTGCTGAACCAATCGCAAGTTAACTTACCTGAGAGGAGCTCTCTATTAACAAATTTTTTAGGTTTGAACCACTGACAGGTTGAATTTCTTGAAAGAATTTCTTTATATCATCCTAAAAGAAAATGTACAGATTTTTTAACCAAAAAAAAAAAAAAAATTATCTTGTATAGGTAGAATTTAAACTTTATTCAAGTTCCACCTATATTTTAAATAAACAAAGCAATGAAAAAGAAGTTAGTTTTGCAAGGAGAAAATGTCTTTTGGTCTACATGCTAGTTCGATGGAGTAGGCCTCTCACAAGGATTTGTAGCACCCATCCGTAAGGAAGGTATTGTTGTCACGTTGTGGGCTCACATGTATGTGATCTGGCGATAATTTTTGGTGTAGCAATTTTTGGTCCTAAATAAGGATCTAGGTTCACTCATCCTTATCGAATGTCACTGCATTGTGTGGAGTACAAACATTTTTTGATTAAATCAATATCTAATTGGGAAGCTGTTAGCAAAAGGAATAATGTACTGCGGTTAAAGTATTTCACTATTTGTGTTGTGTGAGCATTGAATGGTAACATTCCTCCAAAAAGCCTTGTTACATTGTATTATTATATTTTTAGAAGTGCTTCAATTTTCATATTACAAAGAATGTAAAGGAATTTTTTTTTTTTTTTTGAATGATTTCAAATGTTTTGTGAATTCCACAATGCCTACCGTGGGATGACTCCCTTGAGTGCTGCTTGATGTGAATACCTCTACACATAAATCCGATAATATGTCACTAGATCATGGTTATGGCAAAGATGGGAGCCGTTACTTGAATTGGGTCCAAGAACTGTTCTTTTGACGCTTGTGTAGAGGTTAATTCACCAAACTTTAAGTCTTTTGAAGTTAGCATATGATCTTGGGAATGTGTTAGGCAATTATGTGCACCTAACTTAAAGGACTAGCCTCCACTTGTACTTTTTTTTTTTTAATAGGAAAATACTACTGCATATTATTAATAGAAGTCAAGTACAAATAGCAACAATAAAAGTCAAGTACAAACTACAACATCAGAGGCAACAACAGCTTCTTAAAACCTGGGGGTTTCCTCAACCGATGCCTCAAAATCATGAACAAACTCAGCATGTTGAGCTAATAGATAGGTAGGCCTATTGCCTTCCATTTTAATGTGAGAAAAAAAAAAAAAAAGAACAAAAAGATTGAAGCTGAAGAAAGATGCCCTCTAAAACATTAGCAATAGCAGGGGGAGCTAGCAAGCAACCATTCATAGCATAGCAGACTTGTAGAGAGTCCCCTTCAAAAATAACATCTCGAATTCCAATGTCCCTTGCAAACATAACAACAGCTTCCATAGCTTTTGCCTCAGCCTCAAGAGGGCCCAAGAGACATAAATCTGTTGACTCAAGGCTCCAACTACCTGTCCTTTATCATCTAGAAGAAGCACACCCATGCCAGCAGTAGACTGATCTCTAAACTCAACACCATCAACATTAGTTTTATACACACCTGTTATCAATCTGGTTGCTTCTAGGATTAGAGTGGCCACAGTTTTAGACTTCTCACCATGTCAAATTCCATTTCTATTATTCCAAATATTCCACGAAGCTGCCATGAAATGAGTAAGGTCCATAGCTGATGGTCTCAAGCCATTACTTAATTTCCAAAACATATCTTCAAAAGTACACTCCCTGTCTATCACCAGACCACAAGCCTCCCATACCAATAAAGAAAATCAGAGGGAAGAAGAACATGGCTTGTTGTCTCACAACTCACAACTCTTATCACATAGCTCATAAACTTCAGAATTAATCACTTGTCTGCAGTGAAGGTTGGATTTTGTAGGGAGGATGTTCTAACAAGCCCGCCAAACAAAGTTTTTGATTTTATTTGGCACAACAGCACCCCAAACTGACTTCCATAGCTGCCGCTGCCCACTGGCTTCTGAAGTTCCTTCTTGCTCTGCATTTTTCATATCCATAGCTATCCAATAGGCACTTTTGACAATGAACTTACCATTTGGTGGAGCTGCCCAAACCAATTTATCTCTGGAAGCATACTAATACTCAAAGGGATGATTATGATAATTTCTGCTTCAAAATTAATAAACAATTCCCTTACCAGATCAGCTCTCCAGCATCCATGCTTTACATCGATAAGAAAATCGGCTCTTACATTTTCTGGCAGCAAGGTTCTAGGTGAGATTAGCCTCCACTTGTACTGCTTGGCCATTTTCTAACTAGGTCCCACTAAGTTGGTTCCCTCCTAAGCATGAAAAATTCATATATATATATATATATATATAAACCACAGGCTCAAAGATCAATAACTTAGAGGTGGGTGTCCTCATTTTAGCGCTTCATTTATAGAACCCTAATCGGAATTTTTCAAAGTTGCTCAGACGTCACACCATGTAAAACATTGATAATTTGGAATTAAAAGAAGGGGAAGATATACCTTAGACCAGCAACACATGTGAATCACTTTTATTGAAAGAAAACCAATGAAAGAAAGCAGAAATTAGGGTTTCTCGGAGGCATATGCTTACGTAGGGACTGACTAGAGCTGTGTACATAATGCTTCAAGATGCATACACAAATAGGGCTACGTGTACGCATTTGTAACTCTAATTTCTATATCTCCACTATCTTAACATGGAAATGCAACCACTTCTAAACTAGGAACGAAAAGAATGAGCAATAAAAATAAATTAAACCTAAGATTTCTAAGTGAAGAATAGAAAACAAGCTACGGGATTTTTTCTTTAATAATAATAATAATAATAATAATAAAAAGAACTTACATTAACTGCTTGAAAATCCTCTTGATCATTTGAGCAAAGCCAAGTCGTAGAATTGAATGTACAAAATGGGGTTACAAATGAATATCAAATAACAACATTCTTGTTATTTTGAAAGCTTCACCTTTTGGATTAAAGTCCAACCTTAGTACTTCCAATAGTTGAACTTCCAGCCCTTGCTTTAAACCCATTACTTCCAATCTCTAATGTTAATGTGCATTCTGAAATTATAGAAGCGGCCAAAGAATAATACACTGCTACAGTTGTGTACTAGTAACATTTTTTCTTCAGAAAACTCCAAATTTAAATTTTAACCTTAAAACATAAAAACTCTTTAGGGACCTTTGGCAATTTCTACCAAAAGACCGTCTTAATTTAAAAGCTTAGTTGGCTGTGTCTACTGTTTATATGGCTTGCGCTTAGGTAAACAAAACGAGAAGTAATAAAGCATCCCATGCAAATTACTCATGTCTATATAGTTTGAATTGATAAGACTTTTTTTTTTGGCTGAGTGATTGATACGTGCATTGCTGGTGCCTAAAGCTCTCTTGTATAATGCGAGGAAAAGTCGTTTGATTTTCTTTGACTATGAAATTAGAATATTTTTAAGCCCGGTTAACTCACGAATATGACACGGCTCAAACCCCAAACGAAAGCTTGGATAATGTTGATTGAAGATGCACCTAAAATGCCGCTACAAACTTTATGAAAAATACTAAAAATATTACAAATTTTATTATATAAAGCTACAAATTGATGTGACATTTAAATTGACTAATTATGATTGGTGACACATTAATTTAATTATGAGTTCAATCTAGTAAAATTTATAGTTCATGTAACAATATACTCAAACTTTATTGTTGCCATACAAGATGTGATCCTTGTCAAGTGCATTCTTATTTTTCTTTCTGAAAATTGTGAATTCATACAATTTCTTGATTTCACATTTCAATTCATGTGACAGTGCATATATGGTGAGTATGTAATAAGAAGTGTATGACTATCATTACTCTTCTTCTTTATGGATACAATATGTTTTATTTGAATACTTTATGGATACAATATGACTTGAGCTTATGCATCAGTTTTATAATAATTAACGTTTATTAGTAGTCCAAAATATTAATATATTTTTTAGTGTCTTATTTAATAATATTTATTAATTTTACATTTGTACAATTCTTTATAGAAAAAAGTGTCAATCAAGAAAATAAAAAAAGTGTCAATCAAGAAACATAGTAGAATCTTATATAAATAATACACATGAATAGAATCTTAATGAATTAAAAAAGACAGCCTTAAATTAGTTTGAAGCCAAACTTTATTCATGCAATAGTTGGTCATTTTGCTTATTCTAGTGCATTTATAAATTCTTTTACCTATAATGATGCTTGTTTATTTTGTGGATGATCCTTGTATATGACATGAGATTAATTAGGACACACTTATAATAATAAAATGATTTTTTTAAAAGACAACAGGATAATACATCAACTTACTACATGTAACAAGGGTTTAAGTGATAACTAAGCCGTATGTATCAGCATTTTTATAGTTTCCCAGTGTATGTGGTTCAAACCTTACGTCTCTTTCCCGCACTTTCTACCTACTATAATAATAATAATAATAATTTACTATTTAATCAAAATAATAATAATAATTTACTAAAGGTACACTTCACAACAAATGGGTCGCAGAAAAATCCATTGCTACCCAAAAACTATCTATTTTTATTCCCTATCTCTCCCATTTATCTAATAATTATAAATATTTGTTATCTCTTTTTTTTGGGGGTAAATATATGTTATTTTATTTTTGAAGAGTACAGTAATTTTTGCTTGATCACCTTCACATTCCTCCCTGAAATGCGTTCCACAATTCTTTCTCTGCATTTATTAAAGTGCTAATGTCTTAGTTGCCTCGATCAACAAAATTAGTTACAACTTTCTTTGCCGTTGCCTTTAATTCTACGCTGCTCTCTGAAATTCCTTGCTAAATAGCCATGCATTTCTTATGAATTTAACAAAGCCTGCATCGTAGCAAGTTTTTTTTTTACCTCACATGTACGTAAGCTTCATGGCTATGCCAAATTTTTTCATAAAACTTTTTTGTTCTAACTTTACGATGAAACCCTCAAATTAAACCCAACTATAAGAGAATTGGCACTTTTCTCTCATTGCTTCTTCACAGCTATTAGAACTTATGAACGATCAATAAACTTAGCAATCAACCTCAGATTTTAAAACTTAATTATAACGTTGGTTGTAATTTTTTGTATTAAAGACTTTGGAATGTGTAATATAACACACTATTATATAGAAATATAGATCTCAACTCGTCATACATTATGGAGTTAGGACTTGGAGTTAGGGGGCAGAAGTATAAACAAAAAAAAAAAATTGAAACTCCAAATAAACATTTATTTAATAAACCATCAACAAAGAAAAATACACAAAATTATTATTTTTAAAGATATTATAATGCAATTATTTATGAAAATGGAACTCGCTGTCTTTTTAAATATTCGAAATCATCTATGATTGAAATCATCTATAATTATTATGTCATTATATGGTCAATAATCTATAATCGTTACACACAATAGACAAGTACTATGCACACAAGCATTCAACAATTAATCAATAAATTTTAAAGTTGCAAATAATCTCTTTAATTATTTATAAAAAATACATCTTTAATGTTTTAAAAGACACTAACTAATAGACAAAAACACTAAAGACAAAACTACCAAAAAAAAAAAAAAATCACAAAACATCACAGGCTATGGCAATAGGAGTTGACTGTTGACTGTTGACGTGTTGTGTTTGTTTGTCAGATGATGACTTTTTTTATTTATAAAAGAATATAAATTATGGGCTATATTAAAGAGAGAAAGACAAAGATGGGTTAGATTTTTACCTCAAGAGACTCTTTCTCTCTAGTTTCCTCTCGTATATGTTTGGATACAGTTTATTTTACTGAAAACTGAAAACACTGTAACAAAATAATTTTTAAATGTGTGAATAGTATCGTGGGACCTATTTTTAATGAAAGTTTTGTTGAAAAAAGAGGTTTATGGGTCCCATGAATAATGCACGAGACCCAGTAAAAAAGCCACCATGCGCTTCTCAAAAAAAAAAAAAAAAAAAAAAAGAGGAAACGCAGACGCATCCTTTTCATCAGTACCCAAACAAGTACCATGTCTTTAAGTCTCTCCATCCCTACTCTTTCTCTGTGCTCTCTTTTAAGTTTTCTTTACAAGTTTGTGAGTCACAATAGTGTCTAGTGTCAACACATGATTAAATATAAGTTAACCAAACAAGGATTCAATATGAGATGAAAGGATACCTTTGCTTCTGCAGACCTGTAGTGCTGCTGGCTGTCGAGCTCCTCTTCTTTGTGTTCAACCATAAGTTGGGTTTTCCGTTCTTTTCTTCTTCTTTTTTATTTATTTATTTTTTTGAATGGCTTAGAAATCCCCCTCTTTTTTCCATTTTATTATATGCGTGAGGTAAGTTAGGTGTTTCCTACTCTAGACTAGTTAGATATCTAGTTAGAACCGGCTTTGATTTTTTTTTTTTTTTTTGCTTGCTTGTGTTTGATTTGGAGTGTTGTTTGGGCTTAATTTTTGTTGTCAGGTTGTAGGTACAAGGGCCCAAAAATTGAATATTGGGCCCTGGGCCTTGTTCGAAGGCGTTGGCATGTTTGAGAAGAAACAAATAGACATGGGGAATTACAGATCAGAATCTCACGAGTGAAAAATGGACAAAACGTGGTCCGAGGAGTAAATCCCCTTCGAATACGGTGGATACGTCTCAAACACAAACTCTCACTGCAGAAATAACCTCCATAAAGGCTCCAGTAATGGGAGCATGCCTCACAAACGCATAGGAGCGAAGGGAACCCAAAAGTGTCTAAAGAAAAACGGCTGCCATTACATTAAATGCATGGCAGCTACTTTTCTGGCCGCATTTATAAGGAGAAGACTCCTGAATAGTGTTTACTTGGCAACTGCAACTCATAGGTAGCTAGAATGGGTGTTTTGATGGGATGGGCACTCAAGTAGTAGCCTGGATAATTGAAAAGTGTAGGGCTAGGATCAACGGGGAAGGGGTATATAATGTAAGGGATCCTTGGAAGAGGGGGGATCGAAAAAGGAAGAAAGGAATACTGTAGCAATCCAAAACCAGACTTGTAATAGATCCTTAAGAATAATGTATGAAAAACAGCCCCCTCAGATGCGGCTGAGAGCTTAATTTCTTTAATATATTCTGCTTATTCATTTTTTTTCTTTATCATTAAGACTTGCTAGATCTTTGTTGAACTCACTAGAGCCCAGTTCTTTAACCTACTCTTTACAAATTCATTGTCTAAGGTTCATTGGGCTAAGATTCTACCCCTTTTTGGGTATTGGGCCATAAATCAAGACCTTACAATTGGTGCCGTCTGTGGGAAGAACTCGTGTAATAGTGAGAGCAGCAGTCAACTATGGTAGAGTCAGCTCCACAACAGGCAGAATTTGTGGCATCCCAACGAGAAAACCCTCTTGCCAACCCTGAGCGTAGAGGAGATAGAGAGGGAAGCGTGCACACTACGCACACAAGTAAAAGCCATATGTGATTTAGAAGTCACGTCTCTCAAGACCAGCATAACAGAGTCATGCAGCTGGAAATCGACCAGTTGAGGAGGAAGTTGTGCCATGCAAGAAGTGGGCAAATCCCCTCTAACTCTAGTCTTCCTTTCGACGACGAGAAAGACGTCAGTTACAGGCGAAGATCTCGAACCCCACCTAGCGAGTCTTTCTCCCACGAAGAAAAATGCTGTCATGAACGGAGGGCCAAAAGCCCACCCATTAGAGGCGTAGGGAATGATGCCTTGAGTAGGGCCTTAGACCAAATCTCCTGGTCACCCTTCATGCGCAGAATCGAGGGGGCTAGACTTCCTCAACGATTCATTCAGCCCACTTTCACCATATACAATGGTAGAATGGACCCCGTGGAACATGTGAGCCACTTCAATCAGAGAATGGCTGTTCACTCCAAGGACGAAGCCTTGATGTGCAAGGTCTTTCCATCCAGACTGGGACCAGTTGTGATGAGATGGTTTGACAGCCTGAGAGCAAACTCCATAGGTTCTTTTAAAGAACTCACCCAGGCATTCTGTTCCCGCTTTGTTACCTGTACCAGGGTTCCTCGGCCTTTGACTTCTCTACTATCATTAAGCATGCGAGAAGGAGAGACACTGAAATTGTATTCAGATAGGTATTGGGAGATGTTCAACGAAATAGATGGCGACTTTGAGGAGGTCGCCGTTAGCACCTTTAAACTTGGCCTCCCAGCCGAGCACGGTTTAAGGAAGTCTCTGACTGGCAAACCTGTCACTAACGTGTGCCAACTCATGGACCAAATTGACAAGTATAAAAGGGTCAAGGAAGACCAGCAACAGGGCAAAGGAAAGGCTGGCTCGTAACCTAAGACTAAATGAGCAGCACGTAGTTGTTCGTCTTTGCTCATGAATATCTCCGATCTCAGCAAAAAGTTGAGCGCTCAAACGTTGACAAGGTTGATCTTCAGGGAAACGTGATCTTATCTGTAAAAGCATCCAAAGTAGAGATCGCTGTCAGATCAAAGCTAGCTATCATTCAAGGGAAAAAAAAAAAAAACAACACACACACACACACATACAAAAAACTTTTAAACCTAAGATCCCACCGGGGACCTAATCCTAAGGTGCCCCACCTGGTGCCCCCTCCCTAACTGGGCAGTGAAGACCGTTATGCCACTCCCCGACAACGACAAGGTAATCATCCTTCAAGCCTTTGTTGGACTTGGGAAGGCAAGATATCAATCTCACCTCATCAGACCGAGACCTGAGGTAATATCCTTCGGTGAAAGAGTGGCACTCGTATAGGTGGACACGGCGTCATGCCACGAAAGCCTAAGGTTCATCTGGTCATTTAGGGCATCCACACACCCTAAGACTCTAAACATGTTGGGAGCGCACTGGTGAGGACATAGCCTATGGTTGAGCAAGTAGTCTCTGGTAATCCTTCCCATTGGAAGCGTCATCCCTCCCTCTATGAAAGCGATCATCAGAATAACGACTTCGCCTACCTCCCTATTGGTCAGTATTTGATCCGGGGGCAATACTTAAGACCTACTCCCTGAGGGATATGATATTCAGCTCTAAAACCCTTCATATCGGACAGAGTCTACCAAATGTTTCAACCTACCCATCTAAGTGGACGTAAAGGACAAGGATGAGATTTCTGAAGAAGGAGAAAAATCTGAGAAGGATGGACGAGGAGGAAAAGAAAATTCAAAAATATATAATGCTGAACAAATACTTATGGGAAGGAACACTAAGTTTTGAACCTCCACGAAGATCTTTTGAAATCTTATGAGAAAAAGAGTTAGGGAAGTTGGCGATTGAAGGGGTTTTGTGAGTTTGGACGCTTGGAATCCTTTAAGAGCTTGAAGACTTATGAAATGAGGAAAACGGTTTCCCTTGAGGCTTTATATAAAGGGTGAAAAAAGTGGGAGTTATCCCACTCAAAATTCAAAGAGAAAGGTCAACTATTGGATCTATATCTCACCATTGGATCTGGGGAACAAGACGTCGCCTGGAGCATTTAATAGCGCCTCACGGGTTTCCAAAGCGCCAGTTACCATTATGAAGCGCATAAAACTACCTTCCCGCACGTGCAGACCAAAGAAATAAACGTTTTTGGCTCCTAGAAATCAAAACCCCACCTTTTCTCCTCGGATGAAAGGGAAAAACCAGAGTTTTGAGGTGCTATTGTAGGTACAAGGGCCCAAAATTGAATATTGGGCCCTGGGCCTTGTCGAAGGCGTTGGCATGTTGAGAAGAAACAAATAGACATGGGGAATTACAGATCAGAATCTCACGAGTGAAAAATGGACAAACGTGGTCCGAGGAGTAAATCCCTTCGAATACGGTGGATACGTTTCAACCAAACTCTCACTGCAGAAATAACCTCCATAAAGGCTCCAGTAATGGGAGCATCCTCACAACACATCAGGAGCGAAGGGAACCAAAAGTGTCTAAAGAAAAACTGCTGTCACCATTAAATGCATGGCAGCTACTTTTCTGGCCCATTTATAGGAGAAGCTCCTGAAAGTGTTTCCTTGGCAACGCAACTCATAGAGACTAGAAGGGGTGTTGATGGGAGGGCACTAAGTAGAGCCTGATAATTGAAAGTGTAGGGCTAGGATCAAGGGGAAGGGGTATATAATGTAAGGGATCCTTGGAAGAGGGGGATCGAAAAAGGAAGAAAGGAATACTGTAGCAATCCAAAACAGACTTGTAAAGATCCTTAAGAATAATGTATGAAAAACAGCCCCCTAGACGTGGCTGAGAGCTTAATTTCTTTAATATATCTGCTTATTCATTTTTTTTCTTTATCATTAAGATTTGCTGGATCTTTGTGAACTCACTAGGGCCCAGTTCTTAACCACTCTTACAAATTCATTTCTAGGGTTCATTGGGCTAAGATCTACCCTTTTTGGGTATTGGGCCATAAACACGACCTTACACGGGCTAATATTTTTTTTAATATTTTTTTACAGCATTTAAAAATATCAATAATATTGTTAAGGGGTCAAATAGCAATTTTATTGAAACAAATTGTTAAAAATAATATATTATATATATACTAATTTTTTTTTAATATGGGGTGGTCGCTGCCCCCCAGGTCCAACAACAGCCCTGCGTACGTAGTTGCTGGAGTTAAGGATATAGAATGAATTCAAAGAAGGGAAAAGGGAAAAATATTTTTACTTTAATTGTTGTATTACTTGTTCACTCAACTGACTTAGCTTAAACCTTCTCTCTCAAAAAAAAAAAAAAAAGACTTGGCTTTAAAAAAAAAAAAAAAAAAAAAAAAAACAGAAAAGAATAAAAAGACCTGGCCCTTCTGGTCCAAATTCCTCTAATGCTATCTTGCTAAGACTTTTCTTTTGGAATAATTAAATAGTTATAAGATCACTGGGAGAATTTCAAATTTTGTTTCTTCTTGAGACTAGGTTATGTTGTGAAATTATAAGGCTTTTGACACTAAAATATGACTATTAAATTTATTAGAAAATGTATAATAAGAAAAGATTTTTGAAAACTTTTATTTGAAGCATGAAACAAAATTAAAATTGTTGATTCCAAAATGCATTAGAATATATATATATATATATATATATATATATATATATATAGGGGTGGCATCCATCTATCTACACTTAGGTCCTGGCACCTTCCCTATCTCCATTATCATCCCTATACTGCGCAGTATAGCATGCTATACTAGACAGCCCTTTACTTATCCAAAAACAAAAAAAAATATGAAATATAATAAATAGTATAGGACATTAACAGTACAATAAATACATTATAAATAAACAATTTTTTTTTATGGTATCTTAATATATATATATATATATATATNGAGAAGGTTATCCCTCAGGAGAGAAGGGATTTCAGGTCAGACCGACAACATACTGACCGACCACGGAGAGACTTTGCCGGACGGTCAGGGTCTGCTCATCTGCAAATAGTTAACACTGTGTTCCGAGAACCAGTGCATTAGGTCCTAGAGAAGATTAGGAACAAGCCATTCTCTAAATGGCCGAATAAAATGATGGGGAAACTTGCAAAGCGCAACCATAACCTCTACTGCTAATACCACCAAGACCAAGAGCATACCATAGAAGATTGTAGAAGTCTATGGGACCATCTAGATCAGCTTGTCCGAGAAGGAAAGCTGAAGCAGCTCTTGCATCACTCCAGTGGCCAAAGAGGCCAGGCGAACTCGGGGTCCCAAAGAGATGACCCCTCGAGGCCTCCCCTAGGAATAATAAATGTCATCTTCGCTGCCCCAGGAAGGACTAGGTCTTGCCCTTCCAGAATAATGTCTGTGGCTTGGCTATCTGCCAATGATACAAAACTAGAGGAAAAGAGGGCACTTAATATATATATATATATATATATATATTTTTTTTAGTACTGCGCACTCTTGGTGTGGTGATCACTCCACAAGTATAAATGTTTGTAGGATGTGGGGGACAAGGGCCGAGGTTCAAGTCTCCAGGAGGGAGCTTCACACATATATACACTTAAATTGAGATAGAGTAAAAATTTTATCTTGTAAAAAAAATAAAAAATAAAAAAAATAAAAACATTAATTTTTTTCCTATGAAAAGAAAATGTTCCATTAACAGGTATCCTTAGAGCATTTACACTAGTCTTTCCAAAATTTTAGCTAAACTAACCCCAAAAGCTCTACTTTTATTATTTTAATAAATAGACACATACATCAGCCTCAATATTTATTTTTCTACTTCTTTTTTAGACCCACCAACCACACATCAAATACCACCAAAGCAAAACCAACCACTACTCAAAGCCAACTTCAAGCTTGCACCTTCGAGCACCACCCACCCAATCATATGCGAAACGGTGAAACCCACCTTCAAGCACCAAACCTAGAAATCACCAGCCATAGTTGAAACCCATCCACCACTATTAATGAACAAATCATATCAAACCCAAGCTACCACAAACCAACATGGTACTCCATATTTGTCAATTTGTGCATGAGAGAGAGATGAGAGAGAAGGAAATAGACCAAAACCCAAAAACTACTTCCCAACATCCACTCTACAAAACCCCAAAACCTCATGCAACCACCCATCAACGTTGATGAAAACCCAGCCATTGTCGCCAACCACCACATCCACCATAACCAACCACTGATTGATGTTTATCAATTCATGAAAGAGAGAATAAATGGTAGTTTGTTGAGATTGATGCGTGGTTTTTTTTGTGGGGTTTTAATTATATTTTTAATCTTAGATTAGTTTGTTGAGACTGATGTGAATGCTTCTCAAAACAATTATTAACAAACCATTTAAAAAAAAATTTTTGACACCACTTTAACGTGAAATATAAAAAACTATCAAAACAATTAATTATTTTTAACAAAATATTTCCCAAACCAATTCTATCATCATACTTCACCAAAGTAAAAGAAGGGTATTCAAACTTATAATCCGTTCACGATTAGAACTGTTCAATATTTTTACCAATCAAAATGGTGCATGAGCACAAGGTGAGTGATGAGATTGATACTCTATATCCAATGGCGTAGCCAAGATTTTTTACATGGGGGGGCCGATTTTCGACGACGATGATTATCATCGTTGTATGGATAGTCTATATATTTAGGCTGATATGGACATTCCTTGAGATAAGCTCGTCGGATTTTATCTTGTTTATTGATAGGAAATTCACATATTTGTTTACGTGATCCTGGATCACGATCTATCTCTTCAAATTGAATTCTTGAATATTTGGAGGGGTGTTCATCAGGCATTGAAGTATCAACATTTATTTCTACAACCACATTTGTTTCTACAGCCACAGGTGTCATAAATTTTGAATTGCTAACATCTTTTTTCTTTAAGAATGCATCAATTGTTTTTCGTTTGCTCATAATTCTTTTAGCTTTAAGAATATGACTAAAAAATTAACCTGAAAAGAATTTAAAAAATAAAATCTTAATTAGAAATTTTTACTTAATTATATGGATGTTATTCATACTCAAGAAAAAATTAAAATTTCCACTATAGTTTAAACAGTCAACCCATCATCATTCCTATTATTCAAATTTTCCAGTATTTTAATTTTTTTTTAATTAAGAACAACCCCTTAGAAAAAAAGCAAAAATTAAGCACACAAGTACACAACATAAACCAAACAATTTAACAACACCCATTGTCACATGATATCTAACTAATCAAAAATAGTTAATAAATCAAAAAAAAATTACCTAAGAAACTTTATCTTCACAAAGTGCAAACTTTATCTTCCCTTCAAGACTCATCACAAACAACCTCCCCATGCCCATGCCTTCAACCATATATTTCTCTAAAAATCTATGAAAAATTAAAGAGCATGTAAATATTTAAGTGTAGATAGTTGAGAAAAAAAAAAACACTAAAAAGAGATGAAGCGGAAACTGAAAACTTACCCTCTGGCTACGCCCCTGCTCTGAATGATTTATTTTAAGAAAGCAAGAAGAAAGAAAATAATGGTTAGTTTTTTTTTTAGGATCATAAGGACTGAGTTTGAGAGGAGGGCTGAGCTAAGCAGTTAAAAGAGTCTAAAGAGATGATGGTCTAGTGCTTAAATAAGAGAAAAAAACTCACCAGGCAGTCACCAAGTTCCAAATCCTGAAATTTGACAATAAAATATGCTAAGTGATTTGTTTTAGAAAGCTAGAAGAAAGAAAAAATTGGTTAGGAAATTTTTTTTTTTCCCGGATTGGAGGATTGATGCTGAGTTTTAGGGCTAGTAGGCGGTAACAGTGGGAAGTGAAAGTGTATCACAGAAGAGAAAAAAAAATGAAGTAAAGAGAATAGGGGTTCCGTGGGTGGGTTTTTGAGAGGGAGAAAGTGAAATTTTATTGTTTTTGTGTTTGGATTTTGAGTATTTAAATGTAAGTGGGTTAGCTTTTTGTTTTATTTGGAGTATAAGAGGCCTAAAACTAAAGCTGAGAGAGTAGAGGCTTAAAACTAAAGGCTTTTAGCTGGGAGAATAGAGGCCTAAAACTAAAGCTATGAGAGTAGAGGCCTAAAACTAAAGGGAGAATAGAGGAGATATGGGGGGCCGGATGTCAAACATTGGAGGGGCCCAATCAATTTTTTTACATAGTCTAACGGATATATATATATATATATTTTTTTTTTTTTGCAGGGGCCACGACCCCCCCCCCCCCCCAAGGGACAACATGGCTCCGGCCCTGTCTATATCATCAACATATGCCACACTCACACACACACACACACACACGTAATATCCCTCTTGGTCTTTCAAGAATACTTAATGAATTTTACCAAGTTCTTTCTTAGCAATTTCTCTTCTTCATTTTCTATTCCTTTTATATATAATAATAATAATAATAATAAAAATTCTTCTCCCCTCTTATATCTCTAGCCTTTCTCGTGAATTCTTGTTTTTTGTTGAGAAAAACTCTTTCGCGATTTCAAATTCCAATAGCATACGAAAACGTTTCTCCCATAAATAGAAATCAAGGAAAAAGAGTTCCAACTTCATAATTTCTATTTTAAAAACACGCGTTGTTGATTTCAGCGCGCGAAATAAGACCCTGCGAATAAATTGAATATTCTACAACTATTACTACTATATATTCAACTAAAAAACTACCACTACACAAAACCAAAATACCTTTTCCTGAAATTCCCTTTAAATTGCCAAATACACATAACAATCAGAAATCAAAATCCGTAACCTCCAAACGCGTAATATATTTCACCTATTTATTGTGAGTTGTGACACACACGGGCTGCGTGACATAAAATTGCTTCTGAAATTTTATAGAGACTCAGAGAGAAAAAAAAGAATTAGAAAAGTTTCAGTTTTTAGGGTTTCACAGAAGAGAGACAAAGAGAATGGGACATTGCTTTTCAGATTTGGAGGGAGGAAAGCAAGCCGTGGGCGGGGCCCAACCTAGAGGTTAAAATTGTGAAAAAATGTGTACAGAATATGCAATAGTGATAGTGAGTGTGTAATATGATTTTCAGATAAGAAGAGGAATTGTTTTTAAAGTCTCACTTTTTACTTAGGTAGGAATAGGATCATGCTTATTTTTTTTAAGCAAAATAAACCAATTGAACAAGTTGCTATAGTATGTTATTAGATTATTATCTATGGCAATTGCTATTAGAACTTGGAAACTGAAGGAACAAGAATTACAGGGCTTGAGATTGTTTTCAATTTCCTACAAATTATAGATGGACTGAAATTTTAATATACAATACTTTTGATTTGAATATCTTGAATGATGGTTTATTTAATTCCACAGTGAATTAGAGCATGAGACATTGCTTTGACATGTGGTGGAAGTTGCATCCTGGGGATTTCTTTGGCTGAGAGTTTCATACTTAAGAGCATGACAAATCTTTGGGAGAGAACTACACTGCATTCTTTTTGAAGAACTCGGTCTTCGATTTCATCATGAGAATTATTTTATAAATGAATTATATACATGTTACATGATTGTTAACGAGAATAATTTGATTCACGAATTAGATACGTGTTACCTGATTATTAAAGGATACATGTATCCTTTCCCCATTTCCTCTTTCTCTCTACCGTTGTTTTCATGGTTTCCTTCTTGAGTCTTGATTGATAAGCATTTTTACCCCCTTTTCCCATTGTTCTACCAAAATTGCACTTCATGAGGTTCTATTGTTTTCAATTTTTGGAAAATTCATTGTTTTAAATTTCTTTTAATTCTCCATTTCAACTAGGAAGAATGCTAGCACCAATCAACTATTCCCAGAAAAGCAACACACTCTCCCCCTCTCTCTTTGGTGCGAACATGGAACATGGAGATATTATCTTTTTCTTTTTTTGTTTATTTTATATTTATAAAAATATTAAGTTTGACCATAAACAGTAATATTAATTCTATATTCTTTTTACAGTTATTGATAATAGAATGTTGAGCAAGATTTAGAAATTACTAAAAAATAAAAAAAGAAGGAAAGCAAGATGTTTGTTTTTAGACCCCTTAAAACATAACTGAATTAACCTAGTTAATTAGCCAATTTATTACTTAGTCCAAATTTCAGATCTAGGTTAACACAATTATATAATCATATCAATGTAAAGTGCGGAATATAAAGAACACAAAGATATGATGACCTAGGAAAACCAAACCGGTAAAACACCTAGGGAGGATTTAACCTAGCTATCCTCAAAGTAAACTTGAATCCACTATAGAAAGAATCGAAGTTTTACAATAGAATTTAGACCACTAACATTCTATTGCTACCCACCAATAGAAACTTACTGACACAACCACGTGCAAGCTCCGAGACCACGGACTCCTTCTTTCTTGGATTCTCCAGCAAGTAAAAGCACACCCGCTTGCATATCTTTAAGCTCTTATGGCAGCAACTGAATGATCATCAAGTTCTTGAAGAAATCTCCTCCTTGATAATCCTAAGCTTGTGTGAAGGAAAGCTCCTCACAGATCTCACAAGAGATTCACACAAACAACAATATGAGCAACCTCTAAAATGTGGCTAAGGTTTGCCTTATATACCTAGGGCAAAAACATAAAACCCTAAATGTTTTAGGAGTTAAGGCTAAGTTGGAATTATGCAACAAAAACGCATTCTGCCCGAGATTCGATTGATCAAGCCTAAGCTTCGATCAATCAAGCCAGGCCGAAATGCACAATAACTTCTGTATCAGCTCGATTCCAACTTTACATACAAGAACCAACTTTGAGCAAGTCTAAACAAGACTAAACAACCTGTTTTGATCATGGTTTGCCAACAATACATATTAGAGTTCTAAATACATGAAATCCTAAGTCTTTAAAACCTAACAAACTCCCCATTTGGCAATCTGTGACAAAACACAAACTAAAAGCTCAAAGTTTACAAAATAAAGCCCTTTTCAAAACAAATCCATTCCTAACTACTATTCATCAGTTGCAAGTGTAGACAGCAATTCAATTGAATTAACCTGTATTTCCTGAAATACTTAACAAATGCATAAACGTATATGTGACAGAAAAACAGTAAATCAACAAATATGCAAACTAACTCTCCCTTTAAGTTAGATACATCAAAAACAATGTTAACTCCCCCTAAATAGAACATTCTTGTATTTTCCACACATATTCCCACATTTCATCCAAATCTCCCCCTTTTTGTCATGTATTGACAAAGATAACTCAAACAAAGAGTAACAACGCAACAAAGAATAAGAGGAAATAGAGAATTAAGAGAACACAAAACAATTTAAGTCTATAGAAAATAGAGACAACTCCTTCTATGAACATCAAAGTTTAAAAACAAGCTTCTCCCCCTATACAAATAGGAAAAACAAAATAAGTTTTGGGAAAAACAGTTTTGAGGAAACTTTAGGAGGCGGGGAAAAAAAACACACAAACCAAACTTAAAAACTAAGTTGATAAGGTGAGGATACACAAAATAATAATAATAATAATAAAAATCTCTCTTCCAATAAATGCAAACTTGACATTATGTGACCCATAAATAGTTGCATGAGTTGAGAAAATATTAGCACATTGATTTTTGAAAAACAGAGCAATTTTATGCAAAAACTCCTCAAAGCACAATATTTCATGAATAAAATGCATGAGTATGAGTTTAAAAGTTTTTCAAAAACATATGAATTCACCACAGATCTTTCAAAAACAAGTTTTTCAATCAATTTGTCCTTAAATCTCAAAGTTTAGACACATTTTGCATTAAAATCAAGGAATTCTTCAACCTTGGTTGGCCAAACCAAAATCACACACAATAACATGTACAAAGTTTAGCAAAAAGTAACTTGTATAGTGTGTGCAATTAGCAAAAGCTTAAGATACATATGAGGTGATATGTGAATAGAAATCAAATACAAAGTCTACAAAATCCATCACATAAATTCGAAAGAGACTATCACCTAAAGAGTTACATCATATAACTCTCACATCTCCTAGAATAAAAGATTGCAATCATGTAAGTTTCTTGATTTGCCTCATATTGTACACACCAATTTTAATTGAGCAGAAACTTATTAAAAAATAGCCGGGATAATATACACACCAATTTTATTTGATTGATTTAATTATAGTCCAATAATGTACACACCAATTTTAATTGAGCAGAAACTTATTAAAAAATAGCTGGGATAATATACACACCAATTTTATTTGTTTGATTTAATTATAGTCCAATAATGTACACACCAATTTTAACATTTAAACCGAGGCTACACCTTATGTTCTTTTTGTGCATGTGCTACACTTTCACGAGCACAAAATCTTACGATATGCACTAAGGTGTTCATGATTGGCTAGTAAACAATGGTGAGATGGTTATTTATGCATTTCTCAAAAAGATCAAGTCCGAAAATCAAAGACATGTAACTTCAAGATCAAGACAAAGTGATCAAAAACTATAAACATCTTTCCTACATAACATGCACTACAAAGCTCAAACTAATAAAGTGCAATAAAGAAGCTCATCAAAGTTAAACAAGGTACATAAACATGTTTTGTAAAGATAATATGGCCAACCTTGATTTCAAATCCAAGATCTATAATACAAAACACAAAAATCTTTTTGGTTTAAAAAAAATTTATGACCAAGAACAAAAAGCACACATTATGTTAAATGAACAATGCAAATGCAATGCATGACAATGCTTAACTAAGCTATAGAGGGTACACAAATAAGAAATATCAATTTTTTAATTAACCCTTGAGTATATGTACAAATTAGTACATATTCACACAAAATCAGAAATAGCTTAGCATACTATTCAAGTTTCTCCATAATGTCAAGCATATTCTAAAACAAGAGAGATATCATAATTCATGTAATACTCAAGAAAAATAAAACTAGACACAAAATAAAATATTTTTGTCTTTTTGAAAATTTTCAATGTTTTTGGATTTTTTTTTTAATAAAAAACAACCTAAAAAACAAAACAACCAAAAAAAAAAAATGTCCACAAACAATAGAAAGAATTAAATCAGGGACAAGTTAGCAACACTCACCTTAGAGAATCTTTTCTCACCCATATAGCACGAGTCTTCGACTTTGTAGGTGAAAATCCATGAGAAGCAGAGTGTATTTGAGGGATTACACCAATCTTCTGAAAAATACTAAAATCCTGCAATTTCCTTTCACAAACCAACAAGCTTAAATTTTTCAAAAGTATATGAAACAATTTATTTGGACTTATGGTAGGAGAAATATCATCACATATCCTAGATTGAAATACAGAATGCTTAAATTTCAATTTATGACAATTAGGACGAATGTGACCGGAGACACCACAAAAGTGACAAACAGGAACAAATTTAGGAATATCAGTATTCCTAACAACAATTCTAGTCTCAGATTTTGGTTTTTGCCTCAACAAAGAACAATTTGGTCTAATATGACCAACAACACCACAAAGGTGACAAGTGGGCACAAAAACAGATTTATTATGCTCTCTAACAGTAGGTTTAGACATAGGTTTAGAAACTTCAGTGTCTACATCAGAACTTTTACCTTTGTCTAACTTAGCAAAATAAGCATTTTCTTTATTATTCCTCTTGAAAGGAGGGATATAAACTTTCTCAATTTTAGGCTTAAGAGAAACACAAACACTTCTTTTATCAACAGCAGGCTTGGTACTAGTCAAATTTTTAATTTTAGCTTTAGATTCAACTAACTCTTGTTCCAAGCTTTTTATCTTCTCATCTTGAGAGGAAATTTGATTTCTCAAAAATTCATTCGTTTTATTAGATTCATCTAATTTAACAACCAATTCCTCTTTTTCAAGATTAGCCAATTTTAACTCTTCCTTGAATTTCTTAGAAAATTTCATAGATTTCAATAATTCCTTACGAAGAGTTTTACAAGCATTAATAAGATCAACAGACACAAGAGCATCTTCTTTAGTCAAATTATCATAAACATGAGTAGAAAAATACTTCAAATTATCCATGACAATAGGGGTCAAAGATTAGCTCTTAGATCAAAAGATCTAGAACAAGAGAGCAACCTACTCTGATACCACTTGTTTGTTTTTAGACCCCTTAAAACACAACTGAATTAACCTAATTAATTAGCCAAGTTATTACTTAATCCAAATTTCAGATCTAGGTTAACACAATCATATAATCACATCAATGTAAAGTGTGGAATATAAAGAACACAAAGATATGATGACCTAGGAAAACCAAACCGGTAAAAAACCTGGGGAGGATTTAACCTAACTATTCTCAAGGTAAACTTGAATCCACTATAGAAAGAATTGAAGTTTTACAATAGAATTTAGACCACTAACATTCTATTACTACCCACTAGTAGAAACTTACTGACACGATCACATGCAAGCTCCAAGATCACAGACTCCTTCTTTCTTGGATTCTTCAACAAGTATAAGCTCACTCACTTGTGTATCTTTAAGCTCTTATGGGAGCAACTGAATGATCATCAAGTTCTTGAAGAAATCTCCTCCTTGATAATCCTAAGCTTGTGTGAAGGAAAGCTTATTACAGATCTCACAAGAGATTCACACAAACAGCAATATGAGCAAACTCTAAAATATGGCTAGGGTTTGCCTTATATACCTAGGGCAAAAACATAAAACCCTAAACGTTTTAGGAGTTAGGGCTGAGTTGGAATTATGCAGCAAAAATGCATTTCGATCGAGATTCGATTGATCGAGCCTAAGCTTTGATCAATCGAGCCAGGCCAAAATGCACAATAGCTTCTGCATCGGCTCGATTCCAACTTTACATAGAAGAGCCAACTTTGAGCAAGTCTAAACAAGACTAAATAACCTGTTTTGATTAAGGTTTGCCAACAATACATATTAGAGTTCTAAATACATGAAATCCTAAGTCTTTAGAACCTAACACAAGATTCACAAAAAGTGTAAATATATAATTCATTTTAAAAAGGGTACTTTAGGAAAATTTTCTAATATGATGCCATTCCACATTTCTATTCCTATGTTATCACCAAACTGATGAATATATAATCATTACATTTCATCTACTTTTATTCCTTGTTATGGTTATTCCTATTACAATGTAATCACTGTTATAGTATACCAAACTTGCGTTCTTGTCAAGCTTGGATTTTATGTACTGCACTATGGCTAGGGCATGCAGGCCAAGGAAATGTTATTAACATGGTGTCCATTATGTACTAAACTTTGGCATATCATCTATGAGCAGTTTCTTAGAATTTGAGAATAGATAGTGTAGTTAGGTTTCCACTGTGTTCTGTTGCTTCACAGCAACAGATTTTTTCATACATGTTAATTTTTTTGAAGATGTTGGTGTTTGCATGTTCTTTATATGGTTGAGTTACTGTGTTTATACCTTAGGTCCACATCAATGAGCCCACCTAAACTCTTTTTAAAGTTGCACTACAAAATGCTCCCCCAAGGGGAACATTAGCAAGATTCCCATTTTGTGGTGCCAATTCAAAGATGGAGCATTAGAAAAAAGAATTGATTCCAAAATTTTGTTTGTTGTGTGTGTAATATTGAATATCTATATTCATTTGCTTGTATTGAAGTACCTTTATTCTATCTCCAACTAATGGACATCATAGAGTGTGTTGGTTCACCCCTTTAGCATATATATGAGTGACATTTTATAAAGCTCCTAAGCAATCATGCATCTTGATATAATTTAACTCAAAGATAGGATCATTAGTATTATGTATTTTGACATTGGAATTGTTATTCAATTTACGTCAATGGCTTTTCTATTTTGTCCTTTCTTTCATATTATTCTATACATTAGCCCTTTGTGGTTTCTCATTATGTATTTATGCATTTTTGTGTTTTAATTCTATGCTGCAGTTATCTCTATTAGCATCTAACTTGCTTGATCGTGATATCACTTCAAAGGTATTCATCTCTATAGATAACTGTAAGGTTGAAATTTATCAACCATCTTATTGGCTTTATTCCGTGCCAATTTGCTAGTAATTTAGCACTTAGTAACCCTGTATTTAGGTGGAATTTATGTAAGGGTAGTGTGTGAAGAGAGTGCGAAGAATTGCTCATCTTTGTGCAAAGAAGCAGAGACTCGCGGCTTGCAAGCTGCCAAATGCTGTGCACGTGAGAAGCATACGGGAAGGTGAAGGGTCACGCCAGCTATTGCACTATAGGACAAAAGTCCCAGGCTGGCTAAGCCGTTACCTCGCGACTTGGACAAGCCGCCAACTTACCCTGTTTGGCAAAAACTGATTCTTCGTATTCCAAACATACACCACTATATATAGACTCTTATACCCACGAAATGTAGAAAGCTTCCAGAGAGAATTTTGTGAGAGAAACCCTAGAGAAAAACAAGATTGCCTCATCCCCAATCTTCACTAAGAGACTCTTCAAATTCCTCTACTTTCTTCCTCTCCATTGATACATTCTTGAGAGGTTTTTGACCAAATTCTTTTCTCATCACACCCACGTCTGTGAGAAGATACATTTGGTGCTAAGGGAAGTAGTTTGGAAGGGACCAATGAGTATTGGTTGATGCTATGGTTTGTAGCAAAATCTGGTAAGCAAAAGAAGAAATAGGTTCGACGCAACCTCGTTGGAGCAAGAAGCTTCGAGGGCTTAGGTACATTGGGTAGATTAGGCTTGGAGGGTCTTCTGCTATTCATGTATCCCAACTATATTCTTTAGTGGATTATTTACCACTTAGAGGGCGGCGGAGAGGTTTTACACCGAGGGCTTTGGTTTCCATTTCGATAACACATCGAGTGTTGTCCTTGTGTTTGCATCTGTCTTCCTTTATCTTTGCCATTTATTTTGTGTTATGGATGTGATTTTATTTAGCTTAGATTGTTTATCAATTCTGTGGTTGGCTTATGTTCATGTTTCGCACATTAATTGTTTAATAATAAGCTTGAATTGATATTTTGTTTTTTTGGGTCTAAACGGTCAAGGGTGTTTTACACACATATTGAACTTTCAATTGATATCAGAGTGGGTGCACTCTTTGTGGTTTGATTACCTGAGTATGATCCTAGACCCCTTGGTTATGGATGCAGCTGTGAAAAATACCATGCTGAATTGTGTTTAGATGTTTGTGATAATGATTCTATGAGTATGTTTGAAGGGTGCTCTAACAATGAACTCTTAGAGTTAATAAAATCTAGGAAACATGCTAGGATGTTTGTTCACATGCTGAAATACTTTGAAAGTAAGAACCACATCTTACACAATAGTTTATGTGAATTTAACTACTTGATTGAGAAGCACAAAAGAAGAAATAGAACTTTGTGTGAAAAGGTTGATAATCTGAAAAAGAAAATTCAACCCGGCAGAAGCATGGAAAATAAAGATGAATTTTTGTTTGATGGTCAAGAATGCTTGTCTCATGCATGTCTGTTTGTGCACACTTCATTGAAGGTATTTAACTCATGCTTATGGTATCTTGACAGTGGATGTTCTCGTCATATGACAGGAGATAAATCATTGTTTAAGACTCTTAAAGAGAAAGCCTGTGATTATATGACTTTTGGTGATGGAAGCCATGCTTAAGTTCTCGGCAAAGGGACGATTGAATACCGGGATTACCTCTACTGAAAGAGGTGCTGTACATCAAAGGATTGAAGGTGAATCTCTTAAGTATCATTCAAATATGTGATGAGGATTTTCTTGTCCAATTCTCAAAGAAGGGGTGCATAATTATAGATGAAAAAGGGATTCAAGTCCTGGAAGGAAATAGGACTACTAATAATTGCTATGGAGTAGTTCCTACGGCACCTATTTCATGTAAAAGTGCTCGTGTTGATATGCTGAGACTTTGGCATCACAGATTTGGGCATGCAAATTTCAAACAAGTATCTAAAGTCTCTAAACTTGAGGTAGTTGAGGGACTTCCAAAGTTTGGAAAGGTGGAGAATACTATATGTGGAGCATGCCAAATGGGAAAACAAACAAAGGCGAGCCATCACAAGGTGAATGTGATTGCTACCTCACGGTGTTTAGAGCTTCTTCACGTTGATCTAATAGGGCCTACAAGAACTAAAAGTATAGGAGGAAAGAGATACATTATGGTGGTAGTTGATGATTTCTCAAGGTATTCTTGGGTGGAATTCCTTAGAGAGAAGTCCGAAGCATGTGATAAAATGCACAGGCTATGCAAGAGACTACATAATGAAAAAGGATTTCCCATAGTTAAAATCAGAAGTGATCATGGGAAGAAATTTGAGAATGCTAAATTTGAAGCTTTTTCTGAAGAGCCTGGTATCAAGAAGGAATTTTCAGCTCCAAAGACTCCACAACAGAATGGGGTAGTTGAAAGAAAGAATGGGGTGATCCAAGAGATAGCAAGAGTCATGCTACTCAATAAAAACATCCCACAAAAATTCTGGGCTGAAGCTGTGAACACATCTTGTCACATTTGTAATAGAATCTATTTCCGAGCAGGGACAAAGAAGACGTCATATGAAATATAGAGAGAAAAGAAACCCAAGGTGAAGTATTTCAAAATATTTGGGAGCACTAGTTACATCCTAAATGACAGGAAAAATTCAGAAAAATTTGATGCTAAAAGTGATGAAAGAATATTCCTAGATTACTCTACAAATAGCCGAGCTTATAGAGTGTACAACAAGCAAACTAAGACGGTGATGGAATCAATCAATGTGGTCATAGACGACACCATATCAGAAAAGGAAATTGAGGATGACCGAAAAGGGTTCAAACTCAAGAAGAATGAGGATGATGATGATATGTCCCTGTAAGGTTGAAAATTATCAACCATCGTGTTGGCTTTATTCCGTGCCAATTTGCTTGTAAATTAAGCACTTAGTAACCCTATATTTAGGTGGGATTATTGTAAGGGTAGTGTGTGAGAAGTTGTGAAGAAAAGCTCAAGTATATGCAAAAAAGCAGAGCTTCGCAGCCAGGACTCGCGGGTGGCTCGCAGCTGCAAGTCGCCAACTTCAGGCACGTGAGATGCACGCAGGGAAGCTGAAGGTTCGCGCCAGCTGTCGCACTACAGGACAAAAGTCCCAGGCTGGCCAGGCCGTTACGTTGCGACTTGATTTCGCGACTTGGACAAGCCGCGGGACCAAGTTGCCAATTTACCCTGTTTGGCAAAAATGTGTCTCTTCGTATTCTCATACCACCTCACTATATATAGACCCTTATACCCACTAAATGTGTAGAGCTTTGAGAGAGAATTTTGTGAGAGAAAACCCTAGAGAAAAACAAGATTGTCTCATCCCCAATCTTCATCTAAGAGACTCTACAAATTCCTCTACTCTCTTCCTCTCCATTGTCATACCCTTGAGAGGTCATTTATCAAATCCTTATCTCACCACACCCACGTATGTGAGAAGGTTCATTTGGTGCTAAGGGAAGCAGTTTGGAAGGAACCAATATACATTGGTTGATGCTATGGTTTAGTAGCGGAATCCGGGAAGCTAAAGAAGAAATAGGTTCGGCGTAATCTCGTTGGAGCAAGAAGTTTGGAGGGCTTAGGTACTTGGGTAGATTAGGCTTGGAGGGTCTTCTGCTGTTCATGTATCTCAACTATATTTTTTAGTGGATTTTATCACCGCTTGGAGGGCGGTGAAGAGGTTTTACGCCGAAGACTTCGGTTTCCTCTTCGATAACACATCGTGTGTTGTCTGTGTGTTTGCATCTTCCTTCCCTTTATCTTTGCCTTATATTTACTGTTGTGGATGTGTTTATATTTGGCTTAGATTGTCTATTAATTCTGTTATTGGCTTATTATCTTGTTCTGCACATTAATTGTTTGATATAAAGCTTGAATTGGTATTTTTATATCTTGGGGTCTAAACGTTCAAGGGTGTTTCATACCCATATTGAACTTTCAGTCCCTAAGTGATGATGCTGAGAAAGAAACACCCGGAAGGGAGTCTACACCCCCTATATCAAGAAGAGAGACTAGATCAACATAAGAAGTCTCAAGTCCACTCACACCTCCAGAAGTTCAACCCCCAATTTCTCGTGATGAGGAACTCTTAACTTCCAAGAAACTTTCATCAAGAGTAACTTTCAATCACCCATCAAGTTCAATCACCCATCAAGTAATATTATTGGTGATATAAACGAGGGACTTCGTTTGAGAAAAGGACCAAGGTACAGTGCTAACCATGTGACATAATACTGTTATCTTGCTCAATTTGAACCCAAGAAGGTAGAAGAAGCTTTGAAAGATGAGAATTGGATAGATTCTATGCACCAGGAGCTACATCAATTTGTTAGAAATGATGTATGGGAATTGGTTCCAAGGCTTGAAGATACACATATGAACGGCACCAAATGGATTTTTAAAAACAAAATAGATAAAGATGGTGAAGTTGTCCGAAATAAGTCTAGATTGGTGACTCAGGGGTATACTCAGGTGGAAGGCATAGATTTCGATGAATCATTTGCTCTGGTAGCAAGACTAGAGTCCATTCGCATTCTTTTATCCATAGCATGCATCATGGATTTCAAGTTGTACCAAATGGATGTGAAGAGTGCATTCTTGAATGGTTTTCTAAATGAAGAAGTCTTTGTTGAGCAACCAAAGGGGGTTGAAGATCCTCAACTTCTAGGTCATGTGCTAAGATTGAAGAAAGCCTTGTATGGGTTAAAGCAAGCACCAAGAGCTTGGTATGATTGTCTCACCACTTACTTATTGGATCGTGGGTTCAAAAGAGGTCAAGCAAATCGAACATTGTTCGTTAAAAGGGATGAGAAATCCTTCATTGTCGCTTAAGTGTATGTGGATGACATTGTTTTTGGATCCACAATTGATCAACTAGCTCATGAGTTTTTGGAAGAAATGAAAAGGGAATTTGAAATGAGCATGGTGGGAGAGTTGAACTACTTCTTAGGGCTTCAAGTGAAACAACGGAAAGATGGAATATTCATCTCTCAAGAGAAGTATGCCAAAAATTTTGTCGAAAGATTTGGCCTGAAATTTATCAACCATCTTGTTGGCTTTAGTCCGTGCCAATTTACTTGTAATTTAGCACTTAGTAACCCTGTATTTAGGTGGGATTCATGTAAGGGTAGTGTGTGAAAAGAGTGTAAAGAATTGCTCATCTTTATGCAAAGAAGTAGAGACTCACGGCTAGGACTTGCGGCTTGCAAGCTGCCAAATGCTGTGCACGTGAGAAGCATGCGGGACGGTGAAGGGTCACGCCAGCTGTCGCACTATAGGACAAAAGTCCCAGGCTGGCCAAGCTGTTACCTCGCGACTTGGACAAGCCGCGAGGCCAAGCCGCCAATTTACCCTGTTTGGCAAAAACTAACTTTTCGTATTCCAAACACACACCACTATATATAGACCCTTATACCCACGAAATGTAGAGAGCTTCCAGAGAGAATTTTGTGAGAGAAACCCTAGAGAAAAACAAAATTGCCTCATCCCCAATCTTTACTAAGAGACTATTCAAATTCCTCTACTCTTTTCCTCTCCATTGATATATCCTTGAGAGGTTCTTAACCAAATCCTTTTCTCATCACACCCACATCAGTGAAAAGGTACATTTGTTGCTAAGGGAAGTAGTTTGGAAAGGACTAATGACTATTGGTTGATACTATGGTTTGTAGCGAAATCCGGTAAGCTAAAGAAGAAATAGGTTCGGCGCAACCTCGTTGGAGCAAGAAGCTTGGAGGGCTTAGGTACATTGGGTAGATTAGGCTTGGAGTGTCTTCTGATGTTCATGTATCCCAACTACATTCTTTAATGGATTATTTACCGCTTAGAGGTCGGCGGAGAGGTTTTATGCTGAGAGTTTCGATTTCCTCTTCGATAACACATCCAGTGTTGTCCTTGTGTTTGCATCTTTCTTCCTTTATCTTTGCCATTTATTTTGTGTTATGGATGTGATTTTGTTTGGCTTAGATTGTTTATCAATTCTGTGGTTGGCTTATGTTCATGTTCTGCACATTAATTGTTTGATAATAAGCTTGAATTGATATTTTGTTTTTTTGAGTCTAAACGTTCAAGGGTATTTTATACACATATTGAACTTTCAATAACATCATTTGATAATAAGATAATTATAGGGTTATGCAATAATTTCCCAATGTGCTAAATATTTTGGTAATTTACTAGGGTCTATTTGTTTTTACTTTGTAATGCAAGCATATTATTATCATCAGTTTATATATAACCTTTTAAAACTTTACTCATTTTTGGATTCAATTGTACTTTAAAACAACCTTTTTTTTTTTAATTTGTCAACGAAATAAGCTCATCCAAATACTGTGCACCCTCATTTTATTTTAGTGTGAAGTTTGAGTCGGTTTGTCTTCATTTGCCCTTTATATTTCCTATACTCGACTAGGTTTGGGAAGTAATGATTTGAATCACACTTTGTTGAGATTTTTCATAGCGAAAGTTTTTTAGAATAATAAATTTTGCAATTAGGAATGATGTATCTTATCAAATATTATGTAATAAGTCTTCATTTGCTACACACACCAAACCACTCTTCACTTCCTCTTTTGTTTCTTACTTCACTTGCATTTTTGTACCCTTGTAAGTGATGGAAGTCCTTATATAGAATAAAATACCAACCTAAATGTTCAAATAGTGTTGAAAACACTATGAACGTTTTGACCCCCAATTACAAAATATCAATTCAAGCTTATTATCAAACAATTAATGTGCGGAACATGAACATAAGCCAAACACAGAATTGATAAACAATCTAAGCCAATTATAATCACATCCATAACAAAAAATAAAAGGCAAAGATAAAGGAAGAGAGATGCAAACACAAGGACAACACACGACGTGTTATTGAAGAGGAAATCGAAGCCCTCGGCGTAAAACCTCTCCGCCGCCCTCCAAGCGGTAAATAATCCACTAGAAAATGTAGTTGGGATACATGAATAGTAATAGACCCTCCAAACCTAATCTATCCAGGCACCTAAGCCCTCCAAGCTTCTTGCTCCAACGAGGTTGAACCAAACCTTTTTCTTTTCTAGCTTACCGGATTTCGCTATAAACCATAGCATCAACCAATAGTCATTGGTCCCTTCCAAACTACTTCCCTTAGCACCAAAAGAACCTTCTCACAGACGTGGGTATGGTGAGAAAAGGATTTGGTCAAGAACCTCTCAAGGATGTATCAATGGAGAGGAAAAGAGTAAAGGAATTTGAAGAGTCTCTTGGGTGAAGATTGTGAATGAGGCAATGTTGTTTTCTCTAGGGTTTCTCTCTCAAAATTCTCTCTAGAAGCTCTCTACATTTTGTGGAAATGTGGGGTATTATACTAGGGTGAGTATGGAATGTGAAACGTCAGTTTTTCCCAAACAGGGCATTCTGGCAAATTGACCTCGCGACTGGGTTAAGTCACGAGTTCAAGCTGCGAGCTAATGGCCTGACCAGCTTGGGACTTTTGTCCTATAATGCAATAACTGGCGCGACTCTTCAGCTTCTGGAATACTTAGCACGTGTGCAACTTTTGGCGACTTGTAAGCCGTGAGCCACCCGCGAGATCCAGTCACGAGTCTCTGTTTCTTTGCATAAACTTGAGCATTTCTTTACACTCACTCGCTCACTACCTTTACAAGTTTCCCACCTAAATATAGGGTTACTAAATGCTAAAATACAAGAAAATTTGGCACGAAATAAAGCCAACAAGATGGTTGATTAAATTCAACCTTACAAGCTCCCCCTTTGGCTATTCCGTTACAAAACCTTAAAACAAACTCTAGACTTAATGCGTGAGTTAGGAACAGTTGGAAAACTTACTCACACCTAACTTTAGAATCTGTGAAGCTCTTGAACCATAAACCAAAACATCTCCCGAAACACAATAACACAATAAGATCATTGTATGTAGAAAACTTGTAATGCATATGGAACAAGAACAATGCGATCAAGCAAAAATGGAATAAAGTAATAAACCATGGCTTAACTAGCCAAGCAATCACCATAAGAAAGTGATCACATTGTTCATTCTCACTTGGAATGAACAACAGGACATTCAAGCTGATAAGCACAAAACAAATCACTTGAATGACCAACACTCAATCAATGCACAATACATGAAGTATAAGCATCTAGGAATAAAATTCTACAAGGGCACAAAAGTGAAAGCACTTAAGGAAAATGCATAACATTTAGCTTGAAGTACAAAACAACAAAGCATACTGGCTACATAAGCATGGTACAAACCATAAAAGCCTACAAGTATGTATAGAAACAAACCTTAAAAGCTTACAAAAGCAACATGGGTACAAATCATAAACAAAAACCTTAAAAACCTACAAAGGTAGCAGGTACAAACTATAAACTCCTGAAAAACATCATATATATAAACTGAATAACTTCAGAAATAAATAACTATACTAGAGAACCAAAACTATCCAAAAGTTATGAGTTTTAGTCAAACAACAACAAAAACCACAAAACAATGTATCAAAACTATAAACATAACAACATATGATAGCGAAAGCTCCCCCTAAAACTAGCATTCCCCCTCAAGAGCTGCCCCAAAAATACTCCCCCTTTTTTACCGGAATGGCCAAAGGGTCACTGCTCCTTGTTGGTGTAGATGCTGTTAAACTTAGTTGAAAGTACATCAAGCTGATCTTACATTGCTGTCATCCTTTCAGTATACTGATTTGAACCTTTCTGAGTGTATCAAGCCTCTCTAGGATGATCTGAAATGCATCAAGAGGTACAGCTGATGAAGTAGAAGCCTTGCTCCTCTTGGCTCTGCTTCTGGGTGTGGAAACCTGTCCTGCAGCCTCTGCTTCAATTTCCATAGGATCACCTTCTCCTTGGTCACCCTCCTCTTCATCTCCTGGAATACAGACTTGTATCCTTGTGAGGGTAAACTTGTTCATGGCTGATAAAGGAGCCATGAGACTAATATCTTGAGGGATCTCAACACCCTTTGCTCTGAAAATCCTCATGAGAATACTAGCAAATATCAACTTAGGTCTTGAGGTGGTTCTAGTCTTATCCACAATTGTGTCATATATATGAGAACTTATGTCAATGAATGTTTTCTCCTTGAGCTCCATGAGAAAGATAGCTCTGGCATTAGTAAGGGTAGTCATCTTTCTTATAGGATATAAATTGAACATCATGATTGTGATCAGACACCTCATGTCAATAGGGAAGGCAATAGTGTTGAGGCATCTTCCTTCTTTAACTCCACCAATCCTGGTTTGGACAGTGTCTATAGAGAGCATTTTGTCCTTGTAATTAGTGAATTCATAATCTTCTAAACCCTCAAGCCCTAGAACCTCATCAATGTCTTGAGCATCTAAGGTGAACTCATGACCTCTGTCCCAGCAGTTTAACTCATCCTCCCTTATGCTTGCATTTGCATAAAATTCCCTTATTAAAGGTTCACATTCAAGAGGTAGATCACCCAGTAACTTCTCCCAACCTCTACCCTCAAAATAGCTTGGAATAAAGGTGTCTTTCAAATCCCTTAAATCAACAAATCTTTGTTGGATGATGGTTCCTTTTAAGAAAGAGTCCCTATATCTCTCAAAGTGTTGAACCGACCTAAATAGGTTAGGATCCATTTTCAGCCTTTTATCAGATTCCTTAACAGAGGTCTTTTTCTTTGAAGGAGATGGGGCCATCTGTAAACAAGCAGAAAAGGCCACAACAAGAGCAAAACATAATATGTGGAAATGCACACATATTAGTAACAAGTTTAATCTGTATAGATGCAGACAGGAGCAAGCATTAAATAACTAGAAAAGGACAATGTAAATCACATACAGACAGATAAGAGCATACGTCAATGAGACATGACATAATGAGTATGAAATGTGCAAGAAAAAACCCAAGGCAGCAGCACACATAAGATATGGTGAATTAAAATCAAAACAATGCTTGCCACACACTACAAAAACTCATACATTTTGATAAACCCAAAACCACATTCAGAGTGAAACACAGAAAACCCCAAACCCAAGAGCTCAAAGAGTAAAAACCCTATCAAATAACCATGCTCAGAACAAAGACTAGCAACCTGATGCAAGAACAAGATACTAAATAAACTCAACAATAGAGAAATCAAACCCAAACAATCATACCCAACATTTTAGGCAAACCCATGTTTGAACACAAAATTTTGTAAAACACAGTTGCAACACGCAAATCACGAAAATAAAGATCAAATCAGTAAGAATGAAGTGAGGGAAGGAAAACCCATACCTTTTTCTTGATGTTTGAAGTAGACATGATGCAAAAATGGAAGCTTTTTCAAAAGAGACACGGAATGTTTGAGAGAGAATTTGGGGAAGACAATAAACAGTCACTGATATTTGAGGAAAAACTAAAAAATATTTGAAAAACTGTCCTTAAAACGCAAAACACGCGTTTTTCACGACTGGATCAAGTCGCCAGGTAAGCCGCGAAACACATAAAAGATAAGAAACTTGAAAAAATTTTCTAAGTGTTTTTCACGACTGGAAAGTCTACCCACGAGACAATCGCTAAGGGAGCCGCGAAAATCTCTGTGTACCCCTCGCGACTGGACCTTCCATCCACGAACAAATCACCACACTAAGCCGCAAATATCACAAAAACCCAAATTTTGAAAAAATTTTCTAAGTATTTTTCGCGACTGAAGCCTTGACTCACCAATGAACCGTGAAAAATCTCGGAGTGAGCTTGCGACTGGACCAACCCGCGATTGAGTTGCCAAAACAGGGCAACTCTGTTTTTGAAATTTTTGACATTTTTGTAAAACAAAATACTTTCCAAAAACAAGCTAAAACACTCAAAAATCTTTTTGTGTTTCATCAACAAAGATTAAGCTTGTGAAAACACATTTAAACAAATGCAATCACACAAATGAATATGACATTCATTGAACATAGATTTGTGTGTTGTGTGTGAATATCAAAGATGAGATAGTCCTTAGTCCACTGTGAAGCTTCAATGATCAATTCAATCAAGGCATATACAACTAGCACTAAATAATGTGATCCATCTCAATAATAGAAATGTGCATATATGACCTCCCACATAAACTTGAGTACATTTCTTTGAAACTTTTCATTTGGCTCCATATACATCATAACATTTGATCATTTTGAATCAATACATCTCATTGTGAGATAGATGCCTGAAATTTTTAATATTCCAAATTGATGAGTTAGCCTTTGGCCTTTTTGGGCATCAAACAATTTCTTTTGGTCGCTTTTCCTTTTTCCTAGTCAAATACTAGTACGTGCGACAGGCTTTTGCAGCTTAATATCTCTTTTCATTTGGCGATTTACATTTGGTGAGCTCTTTAATTAAAAGCAATAAAAATAAAAGTGGGAAGATATATAGACACAAGTTTATGCATGTCTCAAGATCAACAAAACCATTCACTAATTATTCATGACAAGGTTGAAGATCTATTTACAACAGTCACAAAGATTTCAAAATTTTTCCCACAAATATATGAGTGCATATGAGACAAGCTAAGCTCGTAGATGCACAAAACTATTAGTACAAAGGTACAAGGCAAAACATGTTTTAAAACAAAGCTCAACAAAGTTGATCAAACTTTTTAGATTTTCTACTTTTTATGTGTTTTTGGATTTTTGACATAAAAGTAATAAAAGATTGATAAAAAATAATGTAAAAACATTTTAAAACGAAACAAATAAACAAGCAACAATTCAAAATAAACAGAAGCAAAAAGCATATAACCAAACATATTCACAAAGCATAGGAAGAATTGATGCATGGACATGTTATGATTCTTATGCATGAGTACCCTTCGTCACCCATACGTCACGTGCGTTTGGGGTGATATTCTTGACGAATTGGGTACGAAAGTTAGGACTGTCAAACCTTTTTGTGAAGCTTTCCAAGCAATTTATGAAGGCACCAATCATCTTTATCATGTCCATCATTCCAAGATCACGGTTTTGACTTCTTGGTTGCTCACCACCCCAAGACTTCTTGTCATTTCTTCTTCCTCGTGATCGAGGAGCGCTTGCATTGTTTAACACTCTCAGCTTATGACAGTTGGATTGCAGTCCGCATAGTGACAAATGTGATTTGTTCTAGGACCTCATTGTAATCTTGGAAATGATCTTCCTTTAGCTTCATTTCTGGCTTCTGATGGATTATGGACTGCATTGAACATTGGTTGATCAAACATATTCTTCTTCTTTTCGGTCTTAACCTTATCAGGAATAGACTCTTCCACAATAGGCTCTTTGGCCTTCATAAACTTCACTTCTTTGGTAACATTAGCTGATAAGCTACTCCCTTTGGTATATCCCACTCCAAACTTGTTTGAGACTGATTTTTGATGTGCAAGCATTTCATTGAGTTTCTTGGAGGAGACACGATCAACCTTAGCATTGGCCCGAAGCACTTCATGCTCAAGAAATCAAATCTTTGAATAAGCTTCCAGCAGCTTTCCATTCATTTTCTCCACTTCACATTTGGCCTCCTTGTATTGCATTAGAAGAGTTCTATAATCTTCCTCGGCCTTCTTTGAACGGTTTTAGACCCCTTAACACACAACCAGATTGAGTAGCATAGTTAATTAGCCAAGTTGT
This sequence comes from Quercus suber, assembly GCF_002906115.3. Taxonomy (NCBI): domain Eukaryota; kingdom Viridiplantae; phylum Streptophyta; class Magnoliopsida; order Fagales; family Fagaceae; genus Quercus; species Quercus suber. Next base: position 279,882 of record NW_027070116.1, read on the forward strand.
TACTTAGTCAAATTAAGCAATTCTAGGTTAAAACAATCAAACAATCATATCAAGAATATAAAGCAGCGGAATAATAAATAACACAAGATATGATCACCTAGGAAAACCAAACCGGTAAAAACCTGGGGAGGATTTTACCCACCTATCCTCAAGGCAAACTGAATTCACTATAAAAGAATCGAAGTTCATACAAAAGGACTTACAAGCTCCCCGCTCGACTTCCTAATGCTACCTACCAATAGAACTTACTGACACGACCCCGTGCAAGCTCCAAATCCACGGACTCCTTCTTTCTTGAATTCTTCAATCAGCTACAAGCACCCACGTTTGATATTCTTTAAACTTCAATGGTAGCAACAGAATTAATCATTAAGATGTTGAAGTAATCTCTATCTTGAAAACCCTAAGCTTTGTGTAAAGGAAAACTCCTCTAGATCTCACAAGAGATTTACACAAAATAGCAATCTATGAGTAACAATACAACTGGAGCCACTCTAAAAACGTGGCTAGGGTTTTGCCTTATATACCTAGAGCAAAAACATAAAACCCTAAATGTTTAATGAGTTAGGGCTGAGTTGGAAAAACTGCAGAAAATGCAATCTGGTTGACTTTCGATCGATCGAGTCTATTCTTCGATCGATCGAGCTTGACCGAAATGCCCTAATGCATCTACAGTCTCTCGATTCCAACTTTACAATAATTTATCAACTTTGAACAAGTTTAAACAAGACTAAACATATTGTTTTGATCATGGTTTGCCAATATTACAAATTAGAGTTCTAAATACATAAATTCCTAAACCTTTAGAACCTAACAAACTCCCCCTTTGGCAATCCGTGACAAAACAAAAATTAAAAACTCAAAGTTTACAAGTAAAAAGCCATTTACAAAAGTAATGCTCATAAACTCAAATTCAATCCTAACTACTATCCATCAGTTGCAAGAGTAGACAACAGTTCAGTTGAATCAACCTGTATATTCCTGAAATACTCAACAAACGCATAAACGCATGTGTGACAGAAAAGAGTAAAACAACAGGTATAACATTCTTGTAAGATTCACACAACACAGAATAAAGACATATATTAATGATCAACTCATAAATATAAATCAATAAGCAATGAATCACAAAGCAACAAAAATCAATGAATATATCATGTATATCAATCAAAGTTACTCCCCTTAACATGAATAGCCCCAAAAATGATATATAAAGTGAATCACCTAGATACAATCTAAAAATTCCACAAGCTCCTCAAAAACAAAAAGTCTCCCCCTAACTACAAAAACCCCTCTACAAGCCAAAAACCCCAAAACACTTTACTCCCCCTTTTTGTGACGGAATGCCAAAGGGCAATCACAAGTCAGCATCAAAAGAAGGTGGTGAGGGTGAATAAAGATGCGCAAGGTCGGCTCGTAGAGCACGAATCTCATCAAGCAAGTCCACTAAAAACTGACCATGAGCTGCCTGAACGGTCATGACAGTCTCCAAGGTACGACGAACATCAAAGTTGGTCGAAGGAGGTGGAGGAATATCAACAGCAGCAGCATCACCATCAGGATCAGGAACATCCTCACCAGCAGGACCTATAGAAGAAGAAGGAGGAGGTGCGCTACTAGAAGGCTCAGACCTAGGGTGTTTAGAACCAGCTCTAAGATGAGCGGCCCTCTGTCTAAGAAAAGACGCACCTATGGGAGCAATCACATGAATGGGCTCAGAGGAAGGGAAGCCACTAAGATCAAGATAAAGCAAAATCCTATGTATAAAAATAGGATGAACAAGAGCATGAGAAGTAGATGAACTCCTATAAACATTGTTCAAAGAACGAAGAAATAGATGAGGAAAACTAATAGGAGCATCAGTAACCAGAGTGTACAAAAATACACACCGCTCGAGAGGAATGGTGTGAACATGAGATATGGGCCAGATAGAATGACAGGCTATCCTAAAGAACAGATAGTGCAACCCGGAAAGCTCAGCAGAGGTGATCCTAGGATCAGAACCCCACTGGATAGAAGTCCCAGTGATGAAAAACAAGACATCACTCAACTCGAGAGACTCATCATAAGGATAGACAGGATTCTGGACCAAAGGTACCCTTAGAGCATCAGCCATTACCCGGGGAGTAATGGTGTACTCTACGCCTCATATCCAACTCTTTACCAAAGTGTTGGAATCATAGATGCAGATAGAGATGTTCGAAAAGAACTCTCTAATCAAGGCAGAAGGTGGAGGAGGATCAGAAATATCTACCAAGGGTAACCAGCCCTGATGCTTAAAGTTTGCCCCAATGGCAAGATCAAGTTCATCTAAGAGAACAGAATGCTCAGCCCAAATCTTTCTCCTAAGGTTTAGCTTCTCAAAAATCTCTTGGTTTTTCTCACTCGGAAACTTCTCACGGTCAAAAGAAAGAGGGGATGGAGAAGAGGAGGGAATAGTCCTACGGGCTCTAGTCTTCCTAGGCATGATGCTAAGGAAAGGACAGAGACACAAAGAGAAAACTAAAAGAAAAGAATAAAACAAAACCAAGGGCAGACTGCAAGTTAGCACAATAAAAATATAAAAAAAATCTATATGATGCATGAACAATAACAATGTTGTGATGCATGAACTAATGCAGTAAACACAGTTCTAATTAGGTTCAATTTCACAAAATTGGCTCGAACATAGAGTTTCTAACAAAAACCCTACAAATATTTGAAAAACCACTTGAAAATTTTGAAACAAAATGATGAATTGATCATCACACATTGTTGAAAACAGATTAGAATAACCAATTTCATTAAAACATCAAGCCAATTTCATTAATTAAACCCAATTGAACAGAAATCCCCAATTCGGATCAATTACAAGCCCTACAATTTTCAATTTCTCACAAAACCCAAAATTGATCAAATTAAACTATCAAGATCATGTTTATAGCATGTCCCCATAAAAACCCACTGATCAATTACACAAAATTAGGCGTGAATCAACAAAAATCCCAAAAAGAAAAAAGTCTGAAAATTTAAAGAAAAATGCATGAAAAGATGTAAATAAACTCAAAAGAAAGGGTAAGATAGTCATACCGGCTTGAGGAAAGAGAAACCTTGCAAAAAATCCGGAGGAAAACGACAAAAATTTGGACTTTTAGCCTTGCCGAGTCGAAGAGAGAGAAAGAAAAGTTTGAAATTTTTTTTGAAAAAGTGTTTGAATTAGTCAAGAACAGTGTTTTAAAAAACCTGATTCGCGACTTTCGATTGATCGAAAAATACATTCGATCGATCGAATCAAACAGTCATTTTTCAAACAAATTAAAGCACTTTTTCGAACGATCAAAATTCAGAATGGATCGATTGAACTAGGCAGAGGCTCACAAAAGTTTTGAGAAAAACCACAGTTTTGAAAATCACAAACCATATTTTGAAAACAACTCCTCAAAGCATTAAACTAATTGAAACAAAATGCATAAGTATGAGATAGAATGCTTTTTCAAAAAACCAAAAGTTTTAATCCCAGTTTCTTCAAAGAAAATTTCAGCCATTCTTCTTTTTAAATTCTCAAGCAAAAAAAAAATATTTTGCATAATTCTCAAGGTATATCCAAACTTGGTTGGTCAGACCAAAAACACACACAATAACATGTACAAAGTTTAGCAAAGAGTAACTTGTATAGTTTGTGCAACTAGCAAAAACTTGAGATACATGTGAGGTGATATGTGAATAGCAATTAATCACAAAGTCTACACAATCCATCACATAGAATTTAAAAGAGACTATCACCTAAAGAGTTACATCCTATAACTCCCACATCTCCTAGAACAAAAGCTTGCAATCATGTAAGTTTCTTGAATTTTTGCCTCATTATTATGTGAGATTGGCATCAAGCCTAATAATACACACCAATTTTATTTATGTGAGATGGCATCAAGCCTAATAGTACACACCAATTTTAAGCATTAAGCAATTAAGCCGAGGCAACACCTTATGTTCTTTTTGTGCATGTGCTACACTTTCTCGAGCACAGAATCTTATGATATGCACTAAGGTGTTCATGATTGGCTAGTGAACAGTGGTGAGATGGTTATTTATGCCTTTCTCAAAAGGATCAAGTTCGACAGTCAAATAACATGTGACTTCAAGATCAAGACAAAGTGATCAACAACCATAAACATCTTTCCCACACAACATGCACTACAAAGCTTTAACTAGTCAAATGCAATAAATAAGCTCATCAAAGCTAAACAAGGTACATAAGACATGTTATGTGTAACTAAATTGACCAACCTTGTTTTCAAAAACCAAGAAACATAGTGTGTAACATATTTTGCTTTTCTCTTTTTTTTTTTTAAATTTTTTTTTAAATTTTTATTAAAAGAGAAAACCAATAAATCCTAGAATGAAATGCATGAATGTAATGCAATGCAAGTCCTAGAACAAAGAAAAATACAAAAAACCAAATAACAATGGTCACAAAGGAATGAGCAATGAAGCACAAGAACCATGTCAGAAAGACTCAATTAGGTCGAGTCTTTTGCATCCAAAACCTTTAGATGCACCATGAGCATTGGAGTTCTTATTCACATTTGCATGATGTCCAACTCCAGGATTGGAATAAAGGTTCAAAACCTTTACCAATTCACCAATGAGTGCCATAGGATCTTGTGCTTGAGGCACAGGCACCTTTGGTTTATTGGCTCTCTTAGTAGCTTGAAGCTTGTAACAGTTAGGACGAATGTGTCCAGATTTTCCACAATAATGACAAACCCAAGCAGGTTTACGATGCATCTTGTCCTTAGAAAGGGTAGAATCCTTAGGTTTAGTTTCTCTTAGATCAACCCTAATCTTCCTAGGAGGTGAAGCTTCTACAGGTTTGACTACCTCACTCACAGGTGGTTTGACAGTTTCACTCATAACCTCACTCGCAGAAGGTTCAGAAGAAGATGAAGGTATAAAGTTCGTGGAATGTGGTGCAGAATCAAAGATGCTTTCAACATATCCTAACCCAGATTTATCAGAAGGATACTTTTGAACATTCAACATATGATCAAGTTTAGAACTAGCAGATCTAGCAACAGATAAATCATGTTCCAAAGTTTTAACTTTATCAAGTAAAAGTATGTTCTCAGATTTCACATGGTTCAAAAGATCATTAGCATCAAATAGTTTAACAAGCAAAATTTCCTTTTCAAGCTCAAGAGAATCAATTTTCTTCAGGCCAAGTTCAACATTCATAGCTTCCTTTGCAGCAACTTTGCAAAGTTTATTATAGGCCTCTTAAAGATCTGCATCCTCAGAGAGTTCCCCATCAGAAGGGTTCTCCTCAACAGATATGTTTTCATTGACTACAGCAGTAGCAGTGAAAGCAATAAAGTTTCCATCCTCGTCACATTCAGACTCATCATCAGAAACCTTATTATCACTAAGGGTTACAACTATAGTTTTACCCTTATTTCTCAAGAATGTAGGACATTCAGATTTAACATGACCATACCCTTGACAACCAAAGCACTGAGCACCCAAAGAATTGTTTGAAGATTGACCTACTTTTTCTTTAGGTTTTTCAAAGTTATTAACCTTAGTGGGATCATTCTTCATAAAGTTTTTAGGTTCAACAGTGTTTGTACCTCTTGCTCTTCTATTTGTATTTCTTAGAAAGTTTCTAAAATTCTTGGCAAGGTAAGCTATTTCTGTAGCAGAGAGCTCATCATCAAATCCACCAACCTCAACATCATCAACAAACTTAAGAGCCATTGATTTAGATTTGTTTGTTTTGGGTAAGTCAGACTCATAGGACTAAAGAGATCCTACAAGCTCATCAACAGGGATGGAGTCCACATCCTTGCTCTCAGTAATGGCAGTCACTTTGGGTCTAAAGTTTTCAATTAAAGATCTGATTATCTTCCTAACAATTTTAGGTTGATCATAGATTTCACCCAAATTAAAAGCAGAATTAACAATATCATTCAGTTTGGCATAAAATTCATCAAAGGATTCATCATTAGACATCCTAATGCTCTCAAACCTAGAAGTTAATTGCTACAGTTTGTTTATCTTAACTGCCTTTGTGCCTTCATGCATAGTTTGGAGGATTTTCCAAGCAGTATGAGCAACCTCAATATTAGAGATCCTCTTAAATTCCTCCATAGAAACAGCATTGAAGATGGCATTCATAGCTTTGCTATTGAATCCAGCTGCTTCTTTTTCAGAAGTTTGCCACTCACTCACAGGAGTAGTGGGCTTCTCCCATCCGTATTCAACGGAATTCCAAACCCTCTCATCAATAAATTTCAAGAATGCTTTCATCCTTACTTTCCAATAAGCATAGTTATTCCCATCAAAGTGAGGAGGCACAAAAAGAGAGTGTCCATGCTCCATGACACCAGGGGTCAAGGATCAACTTAGAGATTAAAAAATCTCAAACAAAAGAGCTCCCAGCTCTGATACCACTTGAACGGTTTTAGACCCCTTAACACACAACCAGATTGAGTAGCCTAGTTAATTAGCCAAGTTGTTACTTAGTCAAATTAAGCAATTCTAGGTTAAAACAATCAAACAATCATATCAAGAATATAAAGCAGCGGAATAATAAATAACACAAGATATGGTCATCCAGGAAAACCAAACCGGTAAAAAATCTGAGGAGGATTTTACCCACCTATCCTCAAGGCAAAACTGAATTCACTATGAAAGAATCGAAGTTCATACAAAAGGACTTACAAGCTCCCCGCTCGACTTCCTAATACTACCTACCAATAGAACTTACTAACACGACCCCGTGCAAGCTCCGAATTCACGGACTCCTTCTTTCTTGAATTCTTCAATCAGCTACAAGCACCCACGCTTGATATTCTTTAAACTTCAATGGTAGTAACATATTTGATCATCAAGATGTTGAAGTAATCTCTATCTTGAAAACCCTAAGCTTTGTGTAAAGGAAAACTCCTCTAGATTTCACAAGAGATTTACACAAAATAGCAATCTATAAGCAACAATACAACTGGAGCCACTCTAAAAACGTGGCTAGGGTTTTGCCTTATATACCTAGGGCAAAAACATAAAACCCTAAACGTTTAATGAGTTAGGGCTAAGTTGGAAAAACTACAGAAAATGCAATCTGGTCGACTTTCAATCGATCGAGTCTATTTTTCGATCGATCGAGCCAGACCGAAATGCCCCAATGCATCTACAGTCTCTCGATTCCAATTTTACAATAATTTATCAATTTTGAACAAGCTTAAATATATTGTTTTGATCATGGTTTGCCAATATTACAAATTAGAGTTCTAAATACATAAATTTCTAAACCTTTAGAACCTAACACTCTTCATCTTCTTAATGGCTACATTAGCCACTTTAGCATATTCACTGGTCTTCTCAAGGAGTGAGTTGTAAGTCTCTTGCAGTCCCACTGCTTCTCCAGCTTCCTCATCTTCAAACTCCTCAACTATTCCAATAGACTCCAAATCAGAGTGCCCACCAAGCTCCTTCACAAGTGTACTCAAATCATCTGAAGACTCCACATGTGCAATGGTCATGAATGCGGAGTAGTTTTCTTCTCCATCACAACTTTCCTCCGAATCAGAATTCGATGAATCTGAGTCATTTAGAGTAGTGGCATAAACCTTGCCCTTTGACTTCAAATAGTTGGGACATTCTTTTTTGAAGTGCCCATGTCCATTACACTCGAAACATGTGATTCCTTGAGAAAATTGGGAATCTCTACCATCTTTCCTTCTAAATTCTTTCTTCTCCTTCTTGGAACTTTGAAATTTTCTTTTGTCTCCAAATTTCCCACCGTTCTTGAGTTTCAAAAATTTCTAGAAGTTCTTTACAAGATACGCCACATATTTATCTACTGCACCCTCTTCCGAAGAGTCATGAGATACCACTCTCATCAATCGTTTTAAGAGCAAGAGATTTGCTCTTCTTCTGCGTACGTAGAGACAATTCATATGTCTGCAAAGAACCAACCAGCTCTTGAACTTTAATGTCGTCAAGATCTTTGCTCTCTTCAATAGCTGTTACTTTGCTCTCCCATGCTTCCTTAGCAACAGTGATATGTGAAATCCTGTGAAATTCTTCTAGAGAGACACCACAGAAAATAGTATTGAAGGCTTTACTATTAGCATTAGCCGCCGCAAGTGCTGCCTTATCCTAGGTGGATTTGGTAGCCTCCGGCTTAGTCCAACCCACTTTAACTGCATCCCACACAGCATCATCAATAGAATATAGAAATGCCCTTATTCGGACTTTCCAAAATGCATAATTATTACCATTAAAAAATGGTGGCACGTTTAGAGATTGAGACCTATCCATCTCAATGTTGGGTCAAGGATCACACTAGGGTGTTTAAACTACAACAAGCATACCCGCTCTGATACCAATTGAATGTTCAAATAGTGTTGAAAACACTATGAACGTTTTGATCCCCAATTACAAAATATCAATTCAAGCTTATTATCAAACAATTAATGTGCGGAATATGAACATAAGCCAAACACAAAATTAATAAACAATCTAAGCCAATTATAATCACATCTACAATAGAAAATGAAAGGAAAAGATAAAGGAAGAGAGATGCAAACACAAGGACAATAGCGATGTGTTATCGAAGAGGAAACCGAAGCTCTCGGCATAAAACCTCTCCGCTGCCCTCCAAGCGGTAAATAATCCACTAGAAAATGTAGTTGGGATACATGAACAACAATAGACCCTCTAAGCCTAATCTACCCAGGTACTTAAGCCCTCCAAGCTTCTTGCTTCAACAAGGTTGCGCCGAACCTTTTTCTTTTCTAGCTTACCAGATTCCGCTATAAACCATAGCATCAACCAATAGTCATTGGTCCCTTCCAAACTGCTTCCCTTAGCACTAAAAGAACCTTCTCACAGACGTGGGTATGGTGAGAAAAGGATTTGGTCAAGAGAGTAGAGGAATTTGAAGAGTCTCTTAGGTGAAGATTATCGATGAGGAAATCTTGTTTTTTCTAGGGTTTTTCTCTCAAAATTCTCTCTGGAAACTCTTTACATTTCGTGGAAATGAGGGGTATTTATACTAGGGTGAGTATGGAAAGTGAAATGTCAGTTTTTCCCAAAAAAGGCATTCTGGCAACTTGACCTCGTGACTGTGTTGAGTCGCGAGTTCAAGCTGCGAGCTAACGACCTAGCCAGCTTGGGACTTTTGTCCTATAGTGCAATAGTTGGCACGACTCTTTAGCTTCTGGCATGCTTGACACGTGTGCAACTTTTGGCGACTTGCAAGCCGCGAGCCACCCGCGAGATCTAGTCGCGAGTCTCTGTTTCTTTGCACAAACTTGAGTATTTCTTCACACTCACTCACTCACTACCCTTACAAGTTTCGCACCTAAATACAGGGTTACTAAATGCTAAAATACAAGCAAATTTGGCACGGAATAAAGCCAACATGATGGTTGATTAAATTCAACCTTACACAACCAATACTAGTATTCAAAACTAAGGAAACATGAAATAGAAGCCTATCAACTATAAGTAAAATAAAGACACATTACATACACCTTTCAAGCCAACTTGTTTCATCTTTTGACAATCAAAGACAACAACTCACCTACTAAAGTAAGAAATTGTTTTTTTTCTTATTTGTAGTTTACCATTCAACCTAAGCTAGTAAGGATATGCCATACTAAATAACACATGCAAAATGCTTTAAAAAAATGACTATTGCTAGACTAGGATTTTTTTTTTTTTTTTTTTGTAGTGGGTACAGTTCCTATTACTAAATAACACATGGAAACTTACTATAATTTGTGGGTTCAAGTCTGGAATTTGGCCTCTCCAAAAAAAAAAAAAAAAATTGGCTGCCTACCAATCACCTCTCTCAAATGACATTTTCTTATAGGGATGGACCAATACTTAAGGAGGTTTGCTATTTCTAATAAATGTTCTCATATATCTAAAGGTCTTAAGTTTGACAATCCTTGGTAGTTTGTTTATGTGGTTGTATGACATGCATGCATGCCATGGTCTTACTATGGTTTTTGCTAATATATGCTTTTTTTCATTCAAAGTGATCCCATGGTTGTGGCATGTATGGAAAGAAAATAGATGGTAAACTAGAAGAGTTAGGTCGCATTGAGGTTGTACTAAATAGTTTGAATCCTACATGGATAGAAAAAGTTACAGTTGCATTCTAGTTCGAGATCGTGCAGCCATTGGTGTAAGCTTTACAAATTGCTTTGAGTGCTTATCTTTGTTTAGATATGTCTTGATTTACTCTAAGTGATGTTTTAATTTGATTGGTTGGCTCATGTTTGCCTTCTTCTTTTTCTTTTTTCTTTTTTTTTTTTGGCCCCAAGTTTCATGTGTATGATGTGGATACAAAATATCATAATATACCTATGAAGGTATATATATCAATTTCTGCACTTTAAGTATCCATTACTTTAATTCATGTTTTTTAGGTTGTGTTTGTTCAATTATTTTGTTTTTCTTAATATATTACATACATAAAAATGTACATGCTAAGTTTTCTTGTAGCATCTTTGCCAATCTTCAAGTTCTGAATAATGCAATTTGCAAAATAAAACTTTTAACCACATTTTTAGTTTTAATGTAAGAAATGTGTATTCACAAGATCACACTATAATTTTGTGGGTATGCTAAACACTAAATTTGTCAATCTATGTTCAAAAACATTGAAGTGTAAACAAAAGTTATTAGTGAACAGTTATAAACGAATATTTGATACCAAATATGTTATGCATCTTAGACAATCTCAAAGAAAGTCAATTTGACAATAGGCATAGATGCGACTGTGCATGGTATAATTGTATGGGAAAGCACCTGCTCAAAATTATTATGAAATGTTTTTTTTTTTTTTTTTTGGGTGTTGCATTTACCACTTTCAAAATAATTAAATTGGATTTGTTGCTAGTGCTGATTTGTCCCTGATACAGTAAAGAGGTTATATAAAAAATAAGAAATGAAAGTAATTCATCAAAAAAAAAAAAAATGCAAGTAGGGGACAATTTAGTTGAAACTCAATTTGAAGCCCTCCAAGTAATATTTGTGATGTTTCTATTTTTTTTTTTAATAGTTGTTAACTCCATGGTTGTAATTATGGTAATTTGTACCAAGCATGGAATGCATATTTTATCGTGCTAGACATTCTATGTACTTGGAGCAATTACACAAAAAAGCCAAATTTGGTTGGTTAACCATATCCATTATGAATTGATAGATACTTTTAAAGATGGTTACAGTTTAACCATATACAGATATGAGAAAATAAGGCAACAACTTAAAAAGGATTATATAAATTTATATTTCTTATCACCTCATCCAGAATAATCTAACAGATTTAGATGATGATAAAGTTTTTTGTTTAAAATTTTCTTTCTGTTGCCTTGTAGATGCTAAAATTGAAGGATCAAGAATTTCTTGGAGAGGCCACTTATGTTCTATCAGAGGTATATCCCATTGTCTTCAGTTGGGCTCGTTGAAATTATATAATGTATATCCCTCAAGCTGGTGAAATTTGAGTATAAAATTGTTTTAATTTTCAGTATATTCTTAAAAATTTCAAAGGCATAAAGAAAATTGGGAGAGCTACTTCACTATGTTAATGTTATTTTAAGATTTTGAGCATCGTATTTTGGACCACCACTAATGCAGCTAAAAAGTACATTTCAAATGTAATTAGTGGCTTAATTCTTTCAAAGTTATTTGTTTTCCATATACTAAAACTTTGGTATTTGTTTTTCCTCCTATTCTTTCTTTCTATTCTCATGGCAGATAGTGACTAAACAAACTCGGAGTTTAACTCTAAATCTTCATATCAAAAATGGGCATATGGGCTTGAGGAACTTTGGGGCACTCACTATCCATGCAGAGGAAATAGTTGCTTCGAGGAGTTGTGTTGAGACGATAGTCCATTGTTCCCACTTGGATAACAAGGACCTACTCTCTAAAAGTGTATGTATTTGCAAAGCAAATACCTTAATGTTTAATGTTACTTAAGCATACATATTCTTAATTGTGTTTAATTTATAAATTTCTTCATTTATTTTAGGATCCTTTTTTAAGAATATCTAGAATCGTTGAGACTGGAGGCTATTTTCCAATATTCAAGAGTGAGGTGGTGAATAACAATTTGAATCCAATTTGGAAACCCCTATGCCTGAGTGTACAACAGTTTGGAAGTAAGGTAAGCTAGTTGATAATTACTGAAGATTCACATGGCATATGCAAATTGATTTGCTACAAGATAACCCATTAATTATTGAGTGCTTTGATTTTAATAGCAGTGGCAATCATGTGCTTATTGGGTAAGTTAAATTTATCTATGTCCATATTTGTTTTGTATTATTTTCACTTTTCACCTTTTGTTTGTTTTCAGTTTTCACGATTTAGTCTCTGTTACTAAAAGATGATATTGATCTGGAAAAACTTCATAAAGAAAGAAGTGGTGCAAATCTCACCTTACCATCTTCTTGTCGTGGTCATGATAAGGTACTTATTCATACTTGTAATTATTATTATTATTATTATTTTTAAATAAAATATTTTTAGTCTTTGTGTTTAAATTTGGATTTCCTTTCTAATTGATCAATATAGGTTTTGAACGGACAGCTGTTTGTGGATCAATTTTGTGAAAAGCAATAGTATAGCTTTCTGGGTTACATTTCTAGCGGATCTGAGCTTAATTTTATGGTTGCTGTTGACTTTACAGGTAAATTATTTCACATTCTAGAGGAGTTATATAGTTTTATTTTATATGTGTGGATTTTTTTGGTTCTCTTTTTCCTTGGTTTTAATTTTTTGGCTGATGACTTTTTTATACTTTGAATATTCAATATATTTTTTAGCCTCAAATGGAAACCCTCAGAATCCAGATTCCTTACACTACATTGATCCTTCTGGTCGATTGAATTCTTATCAATGGGTAAGGTTGTGCATCCTTTGGTGCTCCCAAGAGGGTGGTTGCTTTTCTCTGGCACTTGTTTGTTTGTATTTTTCTAAACATTAGGTGCAAGAGATCCTTGGACTGAATGGCATCTCTTCCCTCATATTGTTTTAATCCTGTATGGGTTCTTAAGGCGCAAAACAACTTGGGAAATTGCTTTTAGAATAAGAAAACTTAGCTTTTACATTGAATTGGTTAATGCAAATGTTTGTAAATTGTTGTCTTTTATATCTGTCATGACCTAATATGATCAAGCTAATTGTTTTACATATCAAACTTCGCCTGATGGTGCCTTTACTCCCAACTAAAGCAGAACATAAGCATTTAGGTGATTGCTTAGTGTTAATGGCTTCCTTTATGGTGCCTCATATCTATGGTTCAAAGCTCACCCTTATCCTCCCCCTCTCACTATCTACCTTTCCAAAAAATAAAAAAAGCCTTAATGCAGAACATGTAAGAGCTATATAATAGAGAAAAAACCATATGTGGAACATGTTTTAGAAAGTGACATTTGTATAAAGTAAGTTTTTTATTTCTGAAATTTTTGTTAGGGGGTCTTCTGTTAGCATATACTTCAAAGAAATCATCATTGATTGTTGAAGTAATTGTCTGCTTAATATATTAAACTTGCAGGCTATATTGGAGGTTGGGGAGGTCATTCAGTTTTATGATTCTGATAGGTGCTTTCCTGCTTGGGGCTTTGGAGGAAGAACATGTAATGGGACCTCATCGCATTATTTTAACTTGAATGGAAGTGCAGGTGCCTTTGAGGTGAGAGGGACTGACTTTATAATGCTTTGATTTGCTTAATCTTTGAAGAATCTGGCTATCATATTGTCTAAAAATATTTATCTTCGTTGTACTGCACACACACGTCTCTCTCTCTCCTTTTACTACTTTTAATAGATTGTTTGCTTAGGATTTCCCATTTTCTACATCACCATCATTTTCAACCAATCTCTCTTTTTTTTTTTTTTTTTAAAGTTCAAAAACCCCACTTACAACTAACAACACATTCAAAAACTCCAAATACTGAGTTTTGTCCTCAAAAGATTTGAGAAAGTTCAGAGGCCCTCGTTGCAAATTAAATGGATTGAGTTATCACCTAATACACTTTGGAACATCATATATTTTGCATCATAACCAGAAGATTAGATATCTTAGAAAATGATTGATGGTACCATAAGATTCATCTCTCATGTGTTGTAAGTTAACAACTGTCGAGTATAAGTTGATAAGATTCTAAATGCTGCATTAAATTCTTCAAGTAGCGGCAAGTTTTTTTTTTTTTTTTTGGGATGAATTATTTAATTTCTTTATTTATCAATAGGTTGAAGGCATCATGGCTGCTTATTCAAGTGCTCTACATAATGTTTCTCTGGCAAGACCCACTTTATTTAGCCAAGTGATCAACAAAGCTACACAAATTGCTGGCCAATCCTTCTCATACAACAGCAACAAGTACTTTGTTTTGCTCATTATTACGGTAAAGAGAATGTCTACTTTTTTTTCAAAGGAAATGATAGTAGACTTTATTTATTGAAATTCACGTAGTACAATGGGAAAGAGAAAAAAGGGGCATGTTCTTACCAAATAGAGGCCAGCTCTTTCTCTTTTGCAACACTAGCAAGAGCTAGAGCAGCACAATTACATTCTAGAGGAACACTAACAAAAAAGATATGGTAGGAAAGCTTTAATAAATAATGAAAATATCCTTTAAAATCCAAGCAATTCTAGAGGACAGCTTAGGCTAAGAACTTTATGGAGGGTAGTAAGGTTGAAGAACAGCCTCAATAGTGGAAATTTGAGCTTTTGTATTACACGCCTTCACAAATCTCTTTTTTGCAGTCACTGGATCATCTTTGTCAATACCAATTTGAATTTGGAACGTTATCAACAACATACATCTCACAATTTTCATCTTCTATATTAGTTACTTTTGATGAGGCAATCCAATTCCCATCAGCTAGTTCCAAATTTTGTAAAGTTATGGACCAACCCCAATCCATTACAAAAGTCTAATCATTATCTCTACCTGTAACACAACTCTCTTGTAAAGTTGACTTATCCAAAAATTCCCCTCTTATCTTTATCGATACACTTCTTTGAGTCAATTACAAGGTTTGAATTTGAATTAGGTGGTCTTACTTTCAAATTAGATGAGCTGTTATCCCCATGAGCGTAGGGATCAACCTCTGAAGCCATTGTACCCTTGTCATCCTGAAAAACCTGGTGGACCATTACCTATGCTGCTAGGACCACAGCTTCGTGTGTTTCCAGTGGGTTTAGCTTAGTCATTGGGAAAACCAATTCCAAATCGTCCCTAGAAACAATGGCATCTTTGTCTACCTCTCGATTGTTTGGCATTGTGGTTTCACATCAGGAATGAAGATTATGTCATGTAGAGCCTTGGATTTTTTGTCTCAGTGCCACTGCTTGCAACTAATGTCTGGTTTGAATAATAAAAACACGAATTTAAAACTAAGCATTGTGGAATTTCACATCACTGGGACATATCAGGATGTAGAAGATGTCATAGTTTCTGGAACCGTTTCAGAAGGATGAGATGTTTATTAAAAGACTAGGGGCCTTTAGCTATAATCTCTTCCATATCATTCTCCTTCTCAAAAATGGCCACAAACGTCTGACAGTAGCTTTAAAAGCTTCCTTATTGTAATCCTTATTGATCTGAAGTGTTGTTAGCACATCAAATTGAGCTTGCTGTCTTGATCCTATCTTTGTCTATATTGTTGTTAACAGTCTAATACACTTTGCAGCCACCTTTTCCCAGTACCCATTGGACATGTTATAGGTAGAAAATGGGGTCATGGTTTCAATCTAGTGTGAATGCGTACTCAGCAAGCTGATTTCTATGTATCTTACCTTTTGATGTTCTTTATCATCTATTTGAGCCTCTTATCCGTTTTATCAATTGGAATTTGATGATTTCCGTATTTGTTCTATTATCTGTTTAATCAATTGGAATTGATGATTTCCTTATACTTATTTTTTCATTTTGTTGTACTTCTTTTTTTTTTTTTTTTTAAATGAGCTTCTTCACTTTGTTTCATCTAATAAATTAGTTATGGTCTGTACAAGTGGGCAGATTTCTGTGGTTCAGGCTCTATTGGAAGAGCTACTTGGACAGTTTTTGACATACATGCGGGTAGAGATATCAAGCCATGCCTTCTCCACATAGCCCTAACGTCTGCTTGAGAACATTTTCCAAGTCCACAAGATGTACAAATATGATGATTTTGCTCACAACAACTGAAAGTTTTAAAAGGTCTGAACCACTAATAGGTCGACTTACCTGAAAAGAGCTTGTTATTAACAATTTTTTTTTAGGTCTAAAGACTGAATCATTAACAGGTTGACTTGCCTGTAAAGATCTCTTTATTTCATCCTAATAGAAAAAGTACTATTGTTTTTTTCTTTGAACTTTATATTGTCTAGGGATAATTATACCTTTATTCAACTTTTTATTTTTAAGTAAAATAAACCATTGAAAAAAGTTATAATAAATAATTTAGTCTTGTAAAGGTGAAAGTATCCCTTGGGCTGTAGCTCGTTTTATAGAGTAGGTCTCACACAAGGACGTGGGGTCTATACTCGTGAAATTCACATATCTATGACTGTTAGATGCCTATTTTATTCGGAGATATTTTTGGTCTTGCAAGGGGCCTAAATGGGGATTTGGGTTCAATCATCCTTAAGGAAGGTGTCAATGTCATGGTGTGGGCCTTCATGCTTGTGAGAGGCCCACTATTAAGAGTTAAGTTTTAGTGTGAGAGAGCCTATATAGGGTTTTGGGGTTGGCTATTCTTATAACAGGTTATTTCATTATGGAGGTACAAACATAAAACATTAAATTGATGTATAGTTGGGTTGTTGGCAGAAGGGAAACTATGTTGTAGATAAACAAGGAAAAGAGAAAGCAGTGTGTGTGCCGTGGGGAGGGGGGGGAGGGTGGGTGGGGTAATGTGAAGACCAATCGTTTTAAGTAAGAAGATAGGGTAAAACTTGGGATGGTGTTAGCAACCTAAGCCCACCTAATATGATGGGTTGGCCTCTATTTGTACTATTTAGCCATATTTTAATATGGGTCTCATTGAGTTGGTTCCCTCTTAAGCATGTTTAATTAAAATTTGAAATTAAATACTTATAACATGGTTTAAAGAGTTGTTATTTACAGGGTGAATGTCCTAATTTTATTTCTGAATCTTAGGTCCTATATATAAAGTTATCAACCTCATGATCTCCTAGTTTGATACCACTGGTAGTTTATCATAGTTTCAAAGTAAGATGTATTTGTTTTTCGCTCCTTACATATGAGTTAGAGATCGTACTATATGTTTTTCACTCCTTAAAGATGAGCAAGGATGAGTACAAAATGCATTAATTTGTCTACGAAACTACAAGATTCACTAATAAAACTTCATATGATTTCTTGGACTATATAATAGCTTTGTCCTAGTTCCAAAGCCCCATGAGAAAGCTACTATGAGTCTATATATGAGTCTCAACCTTACCCATAACACACCAATATATTCCGGCAAACTTTTTGGTCCAATCCAATAAAGTCTATATCACACCCCAAAAAGAAGACCACATCACACGTTCAACGGTAAAACTTACATTGAGCAACTTCAATATAAATTATTTATATGTTCTAGAATTGAATCATTAATAAATTAAAAGATCAATCTTCCTTTGAGTCATCCTCCAAGTCATCAACACCATTTTCCTACAATAAAAGACCAGTTCAAAGTAATGGCCCAAATGAAAATAAAATCCAAAAACATGAGATGAAAGAAAATTCTCAAAACAACACAACACTACATCATAATCAAATAAACAATAACATTCTTAATTTCTTATCTACCAACTATACATGCAATTGAAACCTAATTCAGAAGATCCACAAGCATAAAAACAAATATCACTGCTTTTCAAACCAAATTCCTTAGAAGCAAAAATAAGAAATTAAGAAGATTAAATTTGAGTTTTTATATCAGTGATTCAGTTATGTAAGCAAATGATATAATGCTTATGTAAAAAAATTATTATCATTTTGTGATTACGTATAGGAGAGATGAGCAATTTCATCACCACAGAAGAAATATAAGTTCATACAAAAAATGGAAATTTATATAAGTGAGCTTCTTTTTTCTTTTTCTTTTTTGGAGGGAATTATATAAGTCAACTAATTGGAAAATTTGAAAGGAAAAAAAAAAGCCAAAGTGGCGTGTGTATTTGTCATTTATTTATTTATTTTTGAAGCCAAACTTAAGACTAAGTTAAACTCACTGTTCAAATTTAATATATAAAGCAATCCAATATCAAACAAACTCTGATTAAATTAGGTTTGATGTTCTCTTCACAAATTTTAATTAAATTAGCTATATTTATTATTTTATAAAAATTCTGTAATTTAACTTTTTATTTAATACTTAATAATTAAATACTTAAAAATTCTCTAATACTTAATAGTTAAATATATATCATATATTTTTTTTTTATAAAAATATTTACTGTTCAGTGCGTTGTACCTATAAGCGACCATTAGTGACAAACCATATTAACAATTGCAAGTGTTACGCATATATTTAACAACCTTATGTTTGCTTGGAAATTAGGATAATGACCATTGGGTCCACATTGCATACCAATTTCATTGTGTCTACTCCAACAAAAATGCTTTTAAAAATTACATAAAATAAAAGCGTTAGAACATATATTCCTTCTCAGTGAATAATTGTTGCACGCATGTATCATAGTTTTCCTCCCAATTTCTTTTTATGGCGCTATTCACATCTTCCTCTGCTAATAGTTTTCTTCTGTATGACCCCGGAATTTTTTCGGCCAATCGAACTTGTTTTAGCTTCGGCATGCTTAGGACTCTGTAAGGACTCAATTTGAATTGAGTGTTGGGTTTTCAGCCCAACAAGCCCAAACAATAAATTTATAGAGAGTGGGCTGACAGGCTTAGGTGCTGGTCGTTGATCACCATGCCCAAACTTCTCTTTAAAAAATGGCTAAGTATTTTCTTACGAATGAGGGAATGCTCCTCGGCCACACTTTGTGATCATCCCCAAAAGAAATTCCTTGAGCCTCCAAGTCAATCTTATTCCAAATATCATCTATAATCAAAAGAATCTTCTCTTTCTTCAACCGCTCACATAGCAAATGTGCTTTTTGAAAATCAGCGTCCTCATCCTGAAACCTCAACTCTAATTCCTTTGCAATGTCTTCTTGAATCTGTTTCAAGTTTGGAGTTTGGGATACAACTACTGTAACGACCCTTTCAAATAACTTGTCTTCTATGGCTTGTTTAGCAATTTTTCCAACAAGCATGGTCTTGCCCAAGCCGCCCATCCCACAAACTCCAATGGCACGGATATTATCATCTGTTAGAGCCTTCATCACTCCATCGAAAATTAACTTTCTTGATTCAAAGTCTTCATAACCTTTAGTAGAAATTGTAGTACCTCCTGGTATAGGGACACGATAGCCAACTGTCTTGAAGGTGCCCTTATCCTTGATATCCTTGATGGCCAATTCCAGCTTGTGTGCTCTCCTGCCAAGCTGATAACGAGTCTTCAAATTAAAACAGTGCCCATTGCAACACTTCAACTTTGCTTGGGCTTCCTCTTCGAAGAATTTTTGTGCCTTTACAGTGATCTCCTCAACACTTGTCAGCCACCCTCGACCTTATCTTCAATTTCTTTTACGTTCCTTTGAGCAGCTATGACCCTTTGTTGTACACTATTTCTAGCATCTTTGAGATCATCAACTTCGCTCCTGAGATTGTCAACATTTTTTTATAGCAAATCAGATAACCCATCTGACGTCCGACTGCTCCAATTGTGTAATCCGCAATTCTTTCATAGATCACTTGAAAGGACGCCGTAACAATCTCCATTTTTGGATTCTGATTAGTATGCTTTCTTTGGTTTCTGGGTTGGTCTGTTGTCCTGAGAGTGGAGGCAAAGAAAGGCCCAATAAAAAACGATGAGAACAATGAAAGTGAAATCAAATTGAAAGACAAAAGAAGCCAATGCAATGGCATT
Organism: Quercus suber; assembly: GCF_002906115.3. Lineage (NCBI taxonomy): Eukaryota > Viridiplantae > Streptophyta > Magnoliopsida > Fagales > Fagaceae > Quercus > Quercus suber. The sequence goes on from NW_027070116.1 coordinate 299,877, forward strand.
ACTTACCTCTCTGTCTTGAAATATTAATATGAAGATAATTGGTCTTCTATTGTCTGCATGTGGGCCGTGAGTGCGATACAAAGGAAAGCTGAAAGCTGACAATTTCCACAAGGGAAAAAAAAAAAAAAAAAAAAACGCTAAACCAAGTTAATCTAAAATAAAATGATGATGTATAATTATTTTATTTAGAGAAAATTTTTTGTCTTATAACTTATAAGAGCACTTGCATTAGTGCTTGTATAAAAAAAAGAAACCACATTTTAGCTAACCTAGTGCAAAATTCACCCATATCATGTCATATAAAATTGTGTAAAAATACATAATTACTACACTAAATTATGGTACTAATGCGACATGTTGTAATAAGGAGGGAGGCAAATAGCAATGAATTATTAATCGTAAATGGTAGGAATCTACTTTGATCAATTTATCTTTTTTACTAACATTTATATGGAAATAAAAATATATGGTGGCATTATTTTCACTCTTTTTTTTTGTGTAAAAAAAAATAGTAAACGTTATTCATCCCAGTGACAGAACCAGGAATTAGTAATGCTTTTGCTTGTGAAGACAAACCATACATGTGTAGGACATGGACCAAATTGTAATCTCAAATTTGTCAAAAAAAAAATTCTTGTCTAAACTTCAAGTCTTTAAGTTTAAACGTCTGGCATTATAGCTAGGACCTGAGACCGTGGAACAAAGTACCAAAGAAGATAAAAATAAAACATAAAACAACAAACCAGATAAAAAAATATAAATTATTATTAGTTCTCATTTTGGTCTATTATTAATATTATTTTTTACCTACTTGATATTTTAGTTTTGTTGTGAAATTGTTGTAAAAATATCGTGCTTTTAACATTTTTTTTATATATAAAAATCATATTCGAAAATTTGGGGGGGGGGTTCCAGCATTTTCTTAGAAAAATTTAAATTGGTAGGGATAATTATCATATTAATATATACTAATTAATTTTTTTTTTTAAATATGGGGGGCCAAGGCCAGCCCCTTCGGTCTTAATGTGGCCCGCCACTGATTCATCAAATATCATGTTGTTCAATGAGAAAGAGAAAAGAAGAGTATTCTTCTAACCAAACCATGGTCTCCTCATTCTTTTTTTATGCATTAGCAAGAGTTAGAGCAATAAGATTATATCTTAAAGGAACAGTAACAAAGAATATACTAACAAATTGTTCACAAATCAGCTTAATATCCTCCAAGATACAGACCACTACCAAAGAACACATCCTTTTTGAGTTCAAGAGATCTACCAATTCAATAAAATAACATTCCACAATGATATTTGAGAAGCTATTTTGTTATTTTGTAGTAGTTATTATCATATATCCTTTATCGGATCCATCATTTAAAGAAATTGGTCCACGAATAAGAAAAAAATAAAATCGAATTTAGTATGATTTTTTTTTTTGGGGGATAAATATAATATCAATTCTAATAGGTATTTAATTAGGCTTTTGAAATGTAAGTGCTCATGCCGTTTGGTGTCCTAACTCCCTTTTTTTATATTATTGGCATGGTTACCAATTACCAATAGCATACATGATAAACTAGTTTCTTTTAAATAAGGGAAAAGAAGAAGTTAAGTTTCTGTTTTGATGACAAAAATTGCACAGTTTTATAAATTTATTGTTGAGTGGAACTACCTAGTTTCTCTCATTGGAGAACCTGAGATTTTTTTTATAGATTTCGAGAACCTGAGATTTTAAACCTTCCTTCATTCCCTCAAAAAATAAAAAGAAAAAGGGAAAAATAGTACGGAAGTTCATTTTTGTCCTTGAAAGGATATGGGAGATTTGCAAGATTTTTAAAATCATTAATTTCTTTCTATTGTAATAAAGTCTGTGTGTCTCAAGACAAACACAAACACACACACAAATCTATTATGGAAATTACTATTAGAATTGATACTTTCTTTCCTTAACTACTCGTACGCTTTTTTTTTTCTTTTTTTTTGAGGTCAGCTATTACATCCTTAATTAAGCACCAATAGGAAAGGTTATTACTTATTAAAACCACAATTACTGAGATAAAAAGAAAAAAATTACAGCCACAATAAAGCAAGAACCATGTGGAAGGAAAAAAGAAAAAAAAAAAAAGAAATAAGAAGGTACCTTGTTTTCAAGAGCAGCTTCTTTTCCACTCGGACAGTCTTTCTGCTGCGTATCAGTAAACTAAATAGTTGACGATACCTTCTTCTTTTTCCTTTGTTACAAGTCTTGATAAGTAGGGCAAATTAATATTAAAATTATATAACAAAAAGATAAATCAGAGAAACAAACAACAACAAAAAATCAAATTGAGGAATGAATGGATGGCATAAGCGAAGAAGAACAAGCAAGGACAAAATAAAGGTAACAAAAATAAAAGGAAGTACCACTCTCCTTCACACTACAATTTTAGCAGTTTTCTCTTCTACTCCTCTGACCTAGCAGATCAAGGATAGTCGCTATAGTGAATGAGAGCAGCGGTGACAAGCTAAAAACACATCACTCTTTCTTTTTCCTTTTTCTTTTTTTGAGAAGTGGGGCAAAATAAAACTAAGACGACAATCAAGAGCCAGAAAAATCTCACTCTTTACAGTATTTGTTTTTTTTTTTTTTAAATTATTAAACCGGAGGAAAAAAAAACAAAACTAATAAGAGAATGACTACAACGAAAATTAATGGTGTATAATAGAAAGTATCAAACTTTTTTTTTTTTTTTTGAGAAGTGGAGCAAAATAAAACCAAAATGAGAGGACAAAGAGAGACGACACAGAAGCTGCTGCGAAAATTAATTCAGAGGACAAATGAAATGAAGGAAAGTAGAGTAGGAAAGGTCTTTCAAAAGGACGGAAGAGAGTTTCTTTTCTTGCTCATTAACTTTTTGTTTTTTTAATAATATAATATAATTTCAATTTATTACACCTGCTTTATTATAATGATTCTTTATTATCATTTCAAAATATTAATTAGTTTTTGAAATAAAGTTAGAGGTACAAATTATTTTATAAAAATTTTTATAAATTATTGATGTTGCAAGTAATTATTAGTAAATGAAAATGTAATATTAATGGTAGGTTTAAATGAAAATTAATAAGAAATTAGTGACATTAATATTTTGTAAAAATATTATAAAATAATTTATAGTTGTAGTATTACTTTAGTTTTTGATAAGGCAAGATTGAATATCAAATATTTTATTCGACCATAAGAAATTTTATCAATTAACCTAACTCGAACTTAATTTTTCAAAAACTTTAGATTTTTTTTTTTTTCGATAAATCTAAAACTTTAGATCTTAGACACCCTTTACCTTGTTAGATTTTTTTTTTTTTTTTTTTTAATTCTCTCAATTTCACTTAAACTTAATCATAGAATCCTGTTCTTGGTCAGTGTTCTGATGTCATCACCCACCAAACCTAATAAATCTATGGTTAAGTGTTTTGTATTTGACAATTCAATCTTTAACTGAGTTATCTTCCATTAAGATATAATGCTTCATGGACAGACTTTATATGTAAAAGGAAAAGAATATTGAAGAACAGGATAGAACTCACAATTCGGCCGGATCAAGTCTAAACTGAGCATTCTCATCCATCTCCCTAAAATAGGGTGTGAGACCAATTTAGGAAAATAAAATATATAAATAAATAAATAAAAGTGAGAGAAATAATAAAATAAACAACTTGATGTACTATGGTTCAATAAATAATAAAATCATGAAAATGATTTTCTCTCCCAAGTAGAAGTTTGTTCTCTTTGGACTGAAAGGTTCCAATCTTTTCTAGAGAGTTCTCTCTCTCTCTCTCTCTTCTCTCTAGATTGTGGTGTTCCAACCCTCTTTCTCTCAGCACACATTTTTGGTTTTCGATAGTGTACGCACGAGCTCATCTCAGCTGGCTTGTGAGCTCAGGTTCCATCGTCAATCCTCCAACCCCTGTGTGGGTCTTTACCATTTTCACCATTGTCAGTCTTCCAACCCCTTTGTGGGTCTTTACCCTTTTTCATCAAGGATTTTCTCAGTATCTGAAGTGGGTTTGATTGTGCTGTGTAGATCTTAGCCCTTTGCCATGGATCCAATTGTGCTGGAATGGGTATACTTTTGTAGCTGGTTGGTTTTCCGGTGGTTAATCTTAGCCATTTGCAATCTCTGTGAAGATCTTGTGTTGAAGGTGTAGGTGATTGAAGCCGCCAGAGGCATTTTTGTGGGAGGAATTTCCAGCAAGTGGGGGTACTCCTAGAGTTGGTGTGATTCGGCCAAGGTGGTGTCCAAGCAATCAGTGAGTATTTTATATAATTTGTGTTTATTTATGTGGTTATCAGAAGTTTGATTTTGGGACTTTCCCTTTGTTCTAGGTTTGCTTGATGCTCTGTTTGTACCCCTGTATCCTTTCAATCTTTTTTGGATATGTTTTAATAAGGGTTTTGGGATGGAATTGTCGAGGGCTTGGGAACCCTTGGTCAGTTCGAGCGTTGCGCAGTCTGGTGCAACAATGGGATCCCAATTTTGTTTTCTTATTAGAAACAAAATTGAAAAAGAATAGTAGGGATAAAAAGAAGAGGAGTATTGGTTTTTAATAATGGGTTAGTTGTTCCCAGCCATGGAAGAAGTGGAGGTTTAGCTCTTCTGTGGAGGAAGGATATTAATGTTTATGTTCAAAGTTATTCAAACAGGCATATTGATGCCATTGTTACTAAAAGTTCAGGGTTTAAATGGTGGATTACCGGGTTCTATGGAAATCCTGAAGTTCATAGAAGGAAGGAGTCATGGGATTTATTAAGAGTTCTTAATAGAAAATTTTAGCTTCCCTGGCTGTGTTTTGGGGATTTTAATGAAATTGTTTCCGCTGTAGAGAAAATGGGGGGAGCTCGAAGATCTCAGAAGCAGATGGATGAGTTTAGGGAAGCAATTAATTGTTGTAGATTCATGGACCTTGAGTTCTGTGGTTCGAAGTTCACTTGGAGTAATATGCAAGAGGGAAGGCATAGAATGTATCTTCGGTTGGATCATGCTCTAGTTACGTAGGAATGGATTGATAATTTTAGGGACACGAGAGTGCACCATCTTGTGGAAACTACTAGTGACCATTGTGCACTCTTGATCACTGATTCTTTTGCTTCGCAAAGCCCCCAGAAGAGAAGATTTCAGTTTGAAGCTATGTGGACAAGAAGAGAAGATTGTAGAGATGTTATTAAGGAGGCTTGGACTAGAAGTGTGAGAGCTAATAACCCTAGTGATATAGTGGCTGGTCTTAAAAGATGTGCAGATGAACTTTCAAGATGGAACAGAACAGTTTTTGGCCATGTTCCAAGACAGATTCAAAAGAAGAGGAATTTTTTAAATGATCTGGTATTAAGGGATCAAAATGGAAGGAATGGAAGGGAGATAAACAAGATCAGAAAGGAGATTAATGAGTTGCTGGACTGTGAGGACGTTTTACAGCAACAAAGATCAAAAGTTCAGTGGATGGGTCTTGGAGATCGCAATACAAAATACTTACATTCTAAGGCTTCCGGGAGGAAAAAGAAAAACACAATCACCAGACTGTTGGATGATATGGGGATCTAGAGAGAGTCTACTTTGGGCGTGGCAGAAGTTGCTATGTCTTATTTTGAGAAGCTTTATACAACATCTCATCCGGATAGAATTCAAGAGGTTATTGATGCTATGGAATCAAAGGTGTCTGTTCAGATAAATCAAGATCTTATTAAGCAATTCACTAAGGAAGAAGTTGAAGTAGCCCTAAAACAGATGCACCTGACCAAATCCCCCGGCCTAAATGGTATGTATGTTGTCTTTTATCAAAAATTCTGGGATATTGTGGGTAACGATGTTGTGAATATGGTTCTTAATATCTTAAATTCTGATATGTCCATGGCAGATATTAATAAAACTTATATTACTCTTGTTCCAAAAAATAACAATACTTCTAGAATGATGGAGTTTAGACCTATTAGCCTAAGTAATATTATTTATAAACTTATTGCTAAGGTCCTAGCTAATCGTCTAAAATTGATCCTCTCCCATATAATATCAAAAAATCAAAGTGTTTTTACTGCTAGAAGGCTTATAACAGATAATGTTCTTATTGCTTTTAAGATGATGCATTACTTAGAACATAAGAAAGAGGGTAAGGATTGTTATATGGCAATTAAATTAGACATGAGTAAGGTTTATGATAGGGTGGAATGGGGCTTCATAAAGCAAGTTATGAGAAAATTGGGTTTTCATGAAAGGTGGATTGGCTTGATAATGAGATGCATAACAACTATCTCCTATTTTGTGCTTATAAATGGGGTAGCTCATGGTAATATTGTGCCATCAAGGGGACTCTGTTAAGGGGATCCTCTGTCATCTTATCTGTTTCTTCTATGTGCAAATGGTTTTTCTTCACTTATTAATAAGGCTGTAAGAAGTCACACTATGAGTGGACTTTCAATTTGTAGGGGCTGCCCTATGATATCACACCTCTTTTTTGCGGATGACATTCTGCTTTCCTGCAAAGTTAGTAGCCAAGAATGCCAACATCTCAGTGATATTCTTCGTCTATATGAGGCTGCTATGGGTCAAAAAATCAATACAGACAAATCATTGGTGTTCTTTAGTGCCAATACACCTGAAGAAAAGAAAATTGAGACTTTTGATTTTCTGTATAGAACTAAGTATTATCCCCATGGTGATGTTCTTAAAGCTAGTTTAGGGTCTAGCCCATCCTTTACTTGGAGAAGCATAATGCAGAGGCTTGAAGTTGTAAAGAAAGGAACACGTTGGAGAGTTGGCAACAAGAAATTGATTCATATTTTGGGAAGATAAGTGGTTGCCCAATCCTACAACGTACAAGGTTATTTCTCCTCCTCCTTAAAATTTTGATAATTTCCCCATGGTCTCAACTCTTATTGATTTTGATTCTAGAAGATGGAAAGTGGACCTAGTGAAGTCTCTATTCTTGCCTTTTGAAGCAAGGACTATTCTTAATATTCCAATTAGCTATAATCTTCCGAATGATAAAATTATTTGGGTTGGTAATAATAGGGGTGTTTTTACTATTAAAAGTGCGTATTATGTTGCACTTAGCTTAGTGGAATCACCCAAGGTGGGAGAATGTTCTTATAATGACCCGAGAGAACTATTGTGGAGGAAGTTATGGCACTTACATATTCCATCAAAGATTAAAATCTTTGCTTGGAGGGCATGTGTGGATGCTCTTCCAACAATGGTGAATTTGCAAAAAAGAGGTATTGAGGTTAGTGATTTGTATCCTTGTTGTGGCTTAGAATGTGAGACTCCTTTTCACTCAATTATTAAATGTGAAGTAGCTAGAAGAGTTTGGGATGATTAGGAGGGTAGTCATGTGGAAAACTGATAGGGACTTATGGACATCTCCGATGTAGCTTTGGATATTTTGAAGAATGGCACTAATTGTGATTTGGAGGTGTTTTCTGGGGTTGCTTGGTCTGTTTGGTATAATAGGAATCAAGTTGTCTTTGAATCAAAATGCCAATTACCGGCTCAGATTTGGAGGTTTGCTAGGAGTTTTCTACAAGATTATAAAGGTGCTTTGTGTGCTTTGAACACGAATCCAGGGAAGGAAAGTAGTAGGTGGACTCCTTCATTGCCTGGAGTTTTCAAAATCAATGTTGATGGGGTGACGTCGGAGGATAGGTGAAACTCTAGTGTTGGGGCTGTTATTCGTGACTCTTCTGGTGCAGTTCTTATGGCTTGTAGTAAATTCCTACAAGGTCAATTTTCAGTTAAGGAGGTGGAAGCTCTTGCCATGGAAGCTGGGATTCTACTTGCACGAGATATGAAGCTTACTCAGATTATTGTTGAATCTGACGCCATCTCCATTGTTAATAGTGTTAATGAGAATTTTATGGAAGGGAGCATTGGCCATCTATTTCAAGGCATCCTTGCCTTGCTAAGCTCTTTTACCCATTGGAAGGTCAATCATGTGAATCGGGATTATAACAGAGTTGCTCATGAGTTGGCTCATTTGGCTAGGCAAAATGAAGACTCGTAGGTGTGGAGAGGAGTTCTCCCTAGGGTAGTGCAGGATATTGTTCAAGCTGTTTGTACTGATTAGTGCCTATTGGTTCTTCTCTGTGAGCTCTGTTGTTTTCCTTTTCTCTGCTTGTCTGTTTGTAATGGAAAGTTTTGTATAAAAAAAATAAATAAATAATAAAATCATTCCCTCAAACAATTATTTTGTTCTTTCTTGTGTTTTAGTAACCAAAATAAAGAAAATCTGATGTTTTGAAAAGTGAGAGAAATAATAAACAATAACATTTTAATGTATCTGGGTATAGGACAGATAATCAAATATGAATGTTTTGAAAAGTGGTTAATTAAAATAGAAAATGTAAATTTTTTTTTTTTTCCTAAAATTGAGATGAAATTTTAGGAAGGCCAAGGTGAATCTTCTAACGGTAGAACACAACATTTAGTGGGACATTTTTTCTAGACTAAAAATAAAATTAGGATGACAATATATAAAAGCGTATGCAATTACATTTTTTTTTTTTTAGTTTTCTATGAATATAATTCTCATGCAAAATTATGGGAAAATTATATTTTATCATTCTAAACTATACTCTTAATTACATTTTACACCATAAACTTTTCGAATGCATATTTTGCATCATAAACTATGATTCTTGTTACACTTTGCACCATGACATTAAATTTACTGTTAACTTGGTGGATAAGTACGACATTACATGATTCTTAAAAAAAAAAGTATGACATTTCATGAAAATACCTAATTGACCCTTTTCCCATTGCTTAAAAATAAAAAATAAATTACACTTTACCACCCTAAACTATACTTCTAATTACACTTTGCATCCTAAACCTTGAATTTCCATCAAAGGTAATAGCAAACTTAACGTCAAGGTGCAAAGTGTAACAATGGTCATAGTTTAGGATACAAAACATGTATTCGAAAAGTTTAGGATACAAAGTGTAGCGAGTTATAGTTTAGGATGGTAAAGTATCATTTCTCCTAAAATCATTGTAAAAATATATTTTGAACCAAATCCTGATATAGACAGAAAATATGTAATTGCCCGTTGGGTGAGTACAAAAAAAAAATAATTATCAATTCTTGAGATAAATACAAAATTTGTCCAAAAGAATTGTGTACCTATGAACTGGGTCAAATAAATTATATTAACATTCTACGAAAATAAAGAAAGACGTAAACAATAATGAAAATTTGAGATTTCAATTGAAATGGAGAAAAATATAGGTTTTTTCTTTTCTTTTTTATTTGGTAAAATACATATGATAATTTTTTTTTTTTTTTTGAGAGGTGATAAAAATGTCTATTGAATCCACAATCCTATTTAAATGGCATTTGAGCCAAAGATAATTCGCCTACAAAGAATTGCGCAGGTGTCCACATATCACTCCCACCCTAATTTAAAAAACAAAAGCAATCTATGGTTTTTATCATTGGCAGTGAACATCTCCAAGGTTATTTTCACCTAATACTATATTGACAAATTAATACATTCAAGTTAATTTTACACGTATATATATCTCGCCAAAAAGTATGCATAAAGGTCGAGTATATGAAGAGTTCTAGGCCCCATTTGGTAGAGTTATTAAACAATTCATTTTCAGTTTTTAAACAACATTACACACATTTCTACGCATTTTTTCACCCACATGTATTTTAAAAAACTACAAACATCATTATTCAAACTCTTCTACTAAATGCCCCTAAACACTTGAGTAAACAAAAAAGGGTCATGCTAACGAGTGTTCTACACTTGTTAACAATCAATTTTAAGAAAATTTTAACATCACTTTTATGGGAAATGAAAAAAGCTATCAAAACATTAATTTTTTTTTTCATAAAAACTTTCTTTAACTGAATTCTTAACCAATACTCTAAAGACATTCATTAGCATTTCCCAAGGCAAAAAAAACAAGCATGAAAATTTTTGTCCCATTACTTTATTTATTCATAGTATTGGTGATCAATCAATGTTACGTAATTCGTTGGCTTTACAATTATTGTTGTTTAGCTTTTTGAAAATTCTGCATCCACACAATTGATTTGGAACGAATCTTTTGAATTCTAAATAGGAAAAGGGTCCAGTTAACGTGTGCCCTAAGGGCACACGTTAAGTTTTTTATTTTTGGAAACATTTTCTCAGGAATTGAAAAAGTTATTATTATTTTTTCAATTTTTGAGAAATATTTTTCCAAAAATAGAAATTAATGTGTGCCCTAAGGGCACACATTAGTAAAATCCTAAAAAATGTAACTTAAAATGAATGACTGAGCTTATAGAAAAAGATCAAGAATTAAGAATCAAGACTAAGCGTGTTGTCCTTATCCTGTATTAAGTAGATTAAAAAATATAACTTAAAATGATCCAAGCATGTTTGGTATGTAAACTTAAAAGTATGTATTTTGTTATTTGAAAATATGCATAGAAATACATGTGAATGAAAAAATATATGAAAATATGTCATTGTTTAAAAGTTGAAAATTATTGTTTGACATAATGTACCAAACGCTCTCTCAGCATATTGTCCTTATCCTATCAGTCAAGTGGATTAAAAAATATAACTTAAAATGAATGTCTAAACTTATATAAAAAGATCAATAATCAAGATGAAGAAAAAGAAAGGAAATGATATAGATAGAGAGGCAGAGAGATAGAAAGATGAGAGATTTTTTTTTTCTTTTGATATAGAAATTTATAATCTCTATTTTAGTATATTTCAAGATAATTATGTTGTATTATTAATAAATTTTTCTAATATTAATTTTGATTTCAGTATATTTTAAGGATGAGCAAATGAATTTGTCCCTTAAAATTTAATTTTGTTAGCTGAAATTTGGCTACTTTTTTTTCCTATTTAATCTTTTACATTTTAGGATACAATGGAGCTTTTTTAATGCATTTTACTGACCAATAAAATGACTAAAATATTTTTTTAATTAAAATATATAGCTAAATATTACGCGCGCACACACAGATATATATATATATATATTTCCAAGTGGGGGTCTTCTTTTATTAGGAGATCTTAAATAATTGCATCAATTACATCTATTGTTCAGCCGGCCCTAGAAGATGGATTTGTGACATATGAGTGACTTGCATAGTTTTTGTTTTTCTGTGAGTTGCATAGTTGGATTTTTTATTTGTAATAGTTAGGAATTTCAAAGGGTAATTCCTACTACAATGCCACTTTCCTGAGTGGAGAGATTGTCCCACCACCTTAAGATTGAACTCCAACTTAGTAAGAGGATTGCAAGAATTTTCCTTACAAGTCCACAAGGAAGCCAATTGTCAAACCAAAATAAAAATTTGTCTCAGTGACTACTTTTCTGGAAAGTAAAGTAAGCATGCCTTTGGCAATCAGAGTTCCAATGAGGTAAGACCTGTGACTTTTTATTAATCCATTCACACTCTGGACTACGGACTACAAAGGAGGGTGGTTTCACTGATTTATACTATATACATAGGTATTGTTAAGAAAACAAATTTATTGAGAGTGTGGTGCCTTGCCATGGATAGGAGTTAAAACTTTGACACAAGCTGCAACTATGCTCTCCATTTGAGGAGAAGTATCTTGTGAGATTGTCTTATGGAATGTTTCTCTCATATTTGATGTATTCCACACATCTATTTGACCCACATCTTATGAGAGGAAACATTAATACATTACATGAAACAATCTTATAATATAATTTTTTTTGCATTCAAGACTCATTAGGGTATGCGTTTTGTTTAATCCCTAGTTTTTTCAATTGAGCTCATGCTACTTCCTAATCTTCAGAATGAACTAGGTCCATTATCAAAATCTCCAAAAGCTAGCATAGATCTTTTTATTATTATTATTAATTACTTAAAATGACTTGCTAGGACTTACTTAGAGTCCTCTAAACTTTTTAGGATGACTCTAAATTAAAATTTATAAAATCCTATCCATCTATGATCTATTTTGAAGTAAGTGGATTAAATTTTACCAGGTACTATCATTTTTTAATATATGAATAAATTATTAACGATGTAATAAAATTCAATCATCTCTCTCTCTCTCTCTTTCTCAAACTTTCTCTATGTATATAAGAGAGAGAGAGAGAGAGAGAGAGAGAGAGAGAGAGAGAGAGAGAGAGAGAGAGAGAGAGAGAGAGAGAGAGAGAGAAATTAGGGTTGTAAATGAGCCAAGTTTTATTAAGTAGTGAGTATTTAAGATTGGTTCATGCTCAAACTAAGCATATAAATGTTGTTTGAGCTCAAATTTGTGAAAATGTCTAAAATATTGAGTTTAGCTTAGCATGACTTAACTCATTNGGCCGAGGAGGCTTTTTGTTCTTCCCCCTCCCTCTCCTTTTTGGCGTTACTAGCTCTTCTTTTATAGTTTTCATCTTCCTATCTTTTGCTTCCATCTGTTGATTGTCTATTCGCCTTTTTCTCTGGTCGTCCATCCCATCAGAGGCTTTATCGATACTCAAGTGGCTCACTCTGATCAACGTTATCCTGCCAAGGGGTTACCTCTCCATTAATGCGGCCAGGGGGGTTAGTTGAGGGCATTAAATGCGAGAGTGACAGCTTACCTTGGGGTTAGCCACTCCCTGGAATCACTCTTGTCAGGCCGAGGACAAGGTATCCTCGGCGTGGATTCAAGAGAATAGGCTTCCCCCCTTTTCCCCAGGAATAGCTTGCGCTCCTCGGCATGGGCCTTGGGCCTACTATATGATGGGCCGAGGCTATCAGGCCCACGGACCCCACAATAGCCCCTCAAAACTCTGCTGCACGTTCCCTCGAACGGGAGGAGGGTTTTGATACACGCGGATCCACTGGACGAATGGCCTCACTTTGGTTTATACTGATGCTGGCGGCTTCTTGACTGCCCGATGCGCGTTTTTAGCGTTTCGAGAATTAATGGGTGCCCACATTAAATTTTTGACGGCACCACGTTCCCCACTTTAACGGCATGATCTCCTGCTTTTATGAGAAAGCGGTTTCATTTGGGAAAATTAAGGGAGAGTATAAATACTTGTTTGACTTGCCCGGTTTCATCATTTTCGCGATTATCATTATTGACGCACATAGTTTGAACTTGGTTCGACTGGCACATTAGTTGAAGAATATCGTCATACCTCTGTAAGTTTTCTTTTTCTAGTGACCCCAAATTTCCTTGATTTCACTCTTCTTTTTCTTTTTTAGAACTTTTAGTTATCTTTGGGGAATGGGTAAGTTTAAGGAGTTAGTTGAGTCCGAGGAAATGATGAACAAATTCATTGTTGACTATGGGATACCCGGTAATGTGAACTTGAAATACTGCGAAGAAGGAGAGTGGTACCTTAAGAGGAGAGAGGGTGAGGTCGTAATTCCAATAGTTGCTTTTGTAGAAGGAGGGATGAGAATCCCTATGAGGTCGGTGACCCTCAATTACCTCAGGCATTTCCGCCTGTCCCCACTCAGTGTGCTGTGAATGTGTTTAGGATACTAGGGTGTGTAGATACCTTGAATGAGAAACTGGGGCTGAGACTGACTCACCATGATGTGAATTGGTGTTATAATCTTCATCACCTGAGGGGTAAGACGTATTACATGAAGACAAGGGACGATAGGGTTCGTCTCATCCAGTGTCTTCCTGACTCCAATAAGGGGTTGAACCAAGATTTCCTCATAGTGTCGGGAGAATGGCACGACGGCCTTCATTGCCCAACCGTAGAGGGGAAGCCAGGTAGGGCGTTCGAAGTACAAGATAATTTAGGTTTCAGTGCCTTTGCGTTTTATACCTATATACTCAACTCGGTTGACTAATCATAATAATTTATTTTTCACAGATCCACACGCCTTTGCACGTCACTTTCACCTGGTCAACAAAGCGGATTTGGAGACCGTTCTCAGGTCGGAATTTTTCTTGAACGAATCTGACAACCAAGTCAGAGCTGCTCATAAAATCCTCGGGTGTGACCCAGCTCAAACGTCATTCCATGTTCCGCAGCACGTAATTAGAGCTCGTGATCCTCGGCTTACACAGATTACCGTGGTGGAGAGCGGTTTCTCTTTTACTGGGGGTCTTACATACCTGAAGGTATTCCGCTATCGGGTCCCTCTTCATCCCAGCAAGTAACGGTGGCCGAGAAAGGACCGCCTAAGAAAGCAAGGGAGGTGGTCGAATTGAGCTCCTCCGAGGACGAGTATAGTGTATTTGACTTAGCTGATCAGCCCGAGGATCCTCCCGGTGACCTAGGGGATCCTCACTTATCCGAAGCCGATCTTCAGTCTTTAAGTGTTGGTACCCAAGCCAAGATGGGTTTAAAGAGGCAGCCCCGGACCAATCTTTTTGACCTACTCGAAGGTGGTTCCAAGAAAGATATGCCAAGGGAGTCACAATCCCAGCCCCCAGCACCTCAGTCCCAGGTTCCAATCGTGCAAACCAGGTCATCACCCACCCTATAATAGCTGCCCCTTCTACTGAGTCCCCTGATCCGAAAAGGAAAAGACTTTCTAAGGGTAAGGATCCAATGGATGGGAGCAAATCTCGTTCTTCGCCCGAGGAGGGTAAGACTCGTAGACCCCCAAAGCAGTTGAAACTTGGTGATCAAAAGAAAGGCAAGAAGGTCATCCAGCAGCCCCAGGCCCAAGCGTGGCTGCCTGCTGCCATGCTCCATGACCAGCCCCTAATGGATAACGCGTCAATACGAGAGTCTCAAGGAGACGAGGGGGCTCTCGTAGCCGAGGCCCTAGAGAAATCTCTTCTTCTTCCATTGACATGGCTGAGTTGGAGAAAATGAGTGGGGTAGAGGTTGTCTTCGACCTTAAGAAATATCTAGGTATGGTAGGTCCTTTGGCAACCATTCTTTTTACTAGAACTTTTTGTTGCTTAGTACTTTGCTTTCTCTTTATAAAGCTGCTTGTTTTTGCTGGCAGGCTATCCAGGCCCTTTTTAGGTTGGGCGAAGAGGTTGGCGACCATAGTCACGCCTTGGCACAAGAGCGCGATAAATTCCTAGAAGAAACTTTAGATTTTTTTTTTTTTCGATAAATCTAAAACTTTAGATCTTAGACACCCTTTACCTTGTTAGATTTTTTTTTTTTTTTTTTTTTAATTCTCTCAATTTCACTTAAACTTAATCATAGAATCCTGTTCTTGGTCAGTGTTCTGATGTCATCACCCACCAAACCTAATAAATCTATGGTTAAGTGTTTTGTATTTGACAATTCAATCTTTAACTGAGTTATCTTCCATTAAGATATAATGCTTCATGGACAGACTTTATATGTAAAAGGAAAAGAATATTGAAGAACAGGATAGAACTCACAATTCGGCCGGATCAAGTCTAAACTGAGCATTCTCATCCATCTCCCTAAAATAGGGTGTGAGACCAATTTAGGAAAATAAAATATATAAATAAATAAATAAAAGTGAGAGAAATAATAAAATAAACAACTTGATGTACTATGGTTCAATAAATAATAAAATCATGAAAATGATTTTCTCTCCCAAGTAGAAGTTTGTTCTCTTTGGACTGAAAGGTTCCAATCTTTTCTAGAGAGTTCTCTCTCTCTCTCTCTCTTCTCTCTAGATTGTGGTGTTCCAACCCTCTTTCTCTCAGCACACATTTTTGGTTTTCGATAGTGTACGCACGAGCTCATCTCAGCTGGCTTGTGAGCTCAGGTTCCATCGTCAATCCTCCAACCCCTGTGTGGGTCTTTACCATTTTCACCATTGTCAGTCTTCCAACCCCTTTGTGGGTCTTTACCCTTTTTCATCAAGGATTTTCTCAGTATCTGAAGTGGGTTTGATTGTGCTGTGTAGATCTTAGCCCTTTGCCATGGATCCAATTGTGCTGGAATGGGTATACTTTTGTAGCTGGTTGGTTTTCCGGTGGTTAATCTTAGCCATTTGCAATCTCTGTGAAGATCTTGTGTTGAAGGTGTAGGTGATTGAAGCCGCCAGAGGCATTTTTGTGGGAGGAATTTCCAGCAAGTGGGGGTACTCCTAGAGTTGGTGTGATTCGGCCAAGGTGGTGTCCAAGCAATCAGTGAGTATTTTATATAATTTGTGTTTATTTATGTGGTTATCAGAAGTTTGATTTTGGGACTTTCCCTTTGTTCTAGGTTTGCTTGATGCTCTGTTTGTACCCCTGTATCCTTTCAATCTTTTTTGGATATGTTTTAATAAGGGTTTTGGGATGGAATTGTCGAGGGCTTGGGAACCCTTGGTCAGTTCGAGCGTTGCGCAGTCTGGTGCAACAATGGGATCCCAATTTTGTTTTCTTATTAGAAACAAAATTGAAAAAGAATAGTAGGGATAAAAAGAAGAGGAGTATTGGTTTTTAATAATGGGTTAGTTGTTCCCAGCCATGGAAGAAGTGGAGGTTTAGCTCTTCTGTGGAGGAAGGATATTAATGTTTATGTTCAAAGTTATTCAGACAGGCATATTGATGCCATTGTTACTAAAAGTTCAGGGTTTAAATGGTGGATTACCGGGTTCTATGGAAATCCTGAAGTTCATAGAAGGAAGGAGTCATGGGATTTATTAAGAGTTCTTAATAGAAAATTTTAGCTTCCCTGGCTGTGTTTTGGGGATTTTAATGAAATTGTTTCCGCTGTAGAGAAAATGGGGGGAGCTCGAAGATCTCAGAAGCAGATGGATGAGTTTAGGGAAGCAATTAATTGTTGTAGATTCATGGACCTTGAGTTCTGTGGTTCGAAGTTCACTTGGAGTAATATGCAAGAGGGAAGGCATAGAATGTATCTTCGGTTGGATCATGCTCTAGTTACGTAGGAATGGATTGATAATTTTAGGGACACGAGAGTGCACCATCTTGTGGAAACTACTAGTGACCATTGTGCACTCTTGATCACTGATTCTTTTGCTTCGCAAAGCCCCCAGAAGAGAAGATTTCAGTTTGAAGCTATGTGGACAAGAAGAGAAGATTGTAGAGATGTTATTAAGGAGGCTTGGACTAGAAGTGTGAGAGCTAATAACCCTAGTGATATAGTGGCTGGTCTTAAAAGATGTGCAGATGAACTTTCAAGATGGAACAGAACAGTTTTTGGCCATGTTCCAAGACAGATTCAAAAGAAGAGGAATTTTTTAAATGATCTGGTATTAAGGGATCAAAATGGAAGGAATGGAAGGGAGATAAACAAGATCAGAAAGGAGATTAATGAGTTGCTGGACTGTGAGGACGTTTTACAGCAACAAAGATCAAAAGTTCAGTGGATGGGTCTTGGAGATCGCAATACAAAATACTTACATTCTAAGGCTTCCGGGAGGAAAAAGAAAAACACAATCACCAGACTGTTGGATGATATGGGGATCTAGAGAGAGTCTACTTTGGGCGTGGCAGAAGTTGCTATGTCTTATTTTGAGAAGCTTTATACAACATCTCATCCGGATAGAATTCAAGAGGTTATTGATGCTATGGAATCAAAGGTGTCTGTTCAGATAAATCAAGATCTTATTAAGCAATTCACTAAGGAAGAAGTTGAAGTAGCCCTAAAACAGATGCACCTGACCAAATCCCCCGGCCTAAATGGTATGTATGTTGTCTTTTATCAAAAATTCTGGGATATTGTGGGTAACGATGTTGTGAATATGGTTCTTAATATCTTAAATTCTGATATGTCCATGGCAGATATTAATAAAACTTATATTACTCTTGTTCCAAAAAATAACAATACTTCTAGAATGATGGAGTTTAGACCTATTAGCCTAAGTAATATTATTTATAAACTTATTGCTAAGGTCCTAGCTAATCGTCTAAAATTGATCCTCTCCCATATAATATCAAAAAATCAAAGTGTTTTTACTGCTAGAAGGCTTATAACAGATAATGTTCTTATTGCTTTTAAGATGATGCATTACTTAGAACATAAGAAAGAGGGTAAGGATTGTTATATGGCAATTAAATTAGACATGAGTAAGGTTTATGATAGGGTGGAATGGGGCTTCATAAAGCAAGTTATGAGAAAATTGGGTTTTCATGAAAGGTGGATTGGCTTGATAATGAGATGCATAACAACTATCTCCTATTTTGTGCTTATAAATGGGGTAGCTCATGGTAATATTGTGCCATCAAGGGGACTCTGTTAAGGGGATCCTCTGTCATCTTATCTGTTTCTTCTATGTGCAAATGGTTTTTCTTCACTTATTAATAAGGCTGTAAGAAGTCACACTATGAGTGGACTTTCAATTTGTAGGGGCTGCCCTATGATATCACACCTCTTTTTTGCGGATGACATTCTGCTTTCCTGCAAAGTTAGTAGCCAAGAATGCCAACATCTCAGTGATATTCTTCGTCTATATGAGGCTGCTATGGGTCAAAAAATCAATACAGACAAATCATTGGTGTTCTTTAGTGCCAATACACCTGAAGAAAAGAAAATTGAGACTTTTGATTTTCTGTATAGAACTAAGTATTATCCCCATGGTGATGTTCTTAAAGCTAGTTTAGGGTCTAGCCCATCCTTTACTTGGAGAAGCATAATGCAGAGGCTTGAAGTTGTAAAGAAAGGAACACGTTGGAGAGTTGGCAACAAGAAATTGATTCATATTTTGGGAAGATAAGTGGTTGCCCAATCCTACAACGTACAAGGTTATTTCTCCTCCTCCTTAAAATTTTGATAATTTCCCCATGGTCTCAACTCTTATTGATTTTGATTCTAGAAGATGGAAAGTGGACCTAGTGAAGTCTCTATTCTTGCCTTTTGAAGCAAGGACTATTCTTAATATTCCAATTAGCTATAATCTTCCGAATGATAAAATTATTTGGGTTGGTAATAATAGGGGTGTTTTTACTATTAAAAGTGCGTATTATGTTGCACTTAGCTTAGTGGAATCACCCAAGGTGGGAGAATGTTCTTATAATGACCCGAGAGAACTATTGTGGAGGAAGTTATGGCACTTACATATTCCATCAAAGATTAAAATCTTTGCTTGGAGGGCATGTGTGGATGCTCTTCCAACAATGGTGAATTTGCAAAAAAGAGGTATTGAGGTTAGTGATTTGTATCCTTGTTGTGGCTTAGAATGTGAGACTCCTTTTCACTCAATTATTAAATGTGAAGTAGCTAGAAGAGTTTGGGATGATTAGGAGGGTAGTCATGTGGAAAACTGATAGGGACTTATGGACATCTCCGATGTAGCTTTGGATATTTTGAAGAATGGCACTAATTGTGATTTGGAGGTGTTTTCTGGGGTTGCTTGGTCTGTTTGGTATAATAGGAATCAAGTTGTCTTTGAATCAAAATGCCAATTACCGGCTCAGATTTGGAGGTTTGCTAGGAGTTTTCTACAAGATTATAAAGGTGCTTTTGTGTGCTTTGAACACGAATCCAGGGAAGGAAAGTAGTAGGTGGACTCCTTCATTGCCTGGAGTTTTCAAAATCAATGTTGATGGGGTGACGTCGGAGGATAGGTGAAACTCTAGTGTTGGGGCTGTTATTCGTGACTCTTCTGGTGCAGTTCTTATGGCTTGTAGTAAATTCCTACAAGGTCAATTTTCAGTTAAGGAGGTGGAAGCTCTTGCCATGGAAGCTGGGATTCTACTTGCACGAGATATGAAGCTTACTCAGATTATTGTTGAATCTGACGCCATCTCCATTGTTAATAGTGTTAATGAGAATTTTATGGAAGGGAGCATTGGCCATCTATTTCAAGGCATCCTTGCCTTGCTAAGCTCTTTTACCCATTGGAAGGTCAATCATGTGAATCGGGATTATAACAGAGTTGCTCATGAGTTGGCTCATTTGGCTAGGCAAAATGAAGACTCGTAGGTGTGGAGAGGAGTTCTCCCTAGGGTAGTGCAGGATATTGTTCAAGCTGTTTGTACTGATTAGTGCCTATTGGTTCTTCTCTGTGAGCTCTGTTGTTTTCCTTTTCTCTGCTTGTCTGTTTGTAATGGAAAGTTTTGTATAAAAAAAATAAATAAATAATAAAATCATTCCCTCAAACAATTATTTTGTTCTTTCTTGTGTTTTAGTAACCAAAATAAAGAAAATCTGATGTTTTGAAAAGTGAGAGAAATAATAAACAATAACATTTTAATGTATCTGGGTATAGGACAGATAATCAAATATGAATGTTTTGAAAAGTGGTTAATTAAAATAGAAAATGTAAATTTTTTTTTTTTTCCTAAAATTGAGATGAAATTTTAGGAAGGCCAAGGTGAATCTTCTAACGGTAGAACACAACATTTAGTGGGACATTTTTTCTAGACTAAAAATAAAATTAGGATGACAATATATAAAAGCGTATGCAATTACATTTTTTTTTTTTTAGTTTTCTATGAATATAATTCTCATGCAAAATTATGGGAAAATTATATTTTATCATTCTAAACTATACTCTTAATTACATTTTACACCATAAACTTTTCGAATGCATATTTTGCATCATAAACTATGATTCTTGTTACACTTTGCACCATGACATTAAATTTACTGTTAACTTGGTGGATAAGTACGACATTACATGATTCTTAAAAAAAAAAGTATGACATTTCATGAAAATACCTAATTGACCCTTTTCCCATTGCTTAAAAATAAAAAATAAATTACACTTTACCACCCTAAACTATACTTCTAATTACACTTTGCATCCTAAACCTTGAATTTCCATCAAAGGTAATAGCAAACTTAACGTCAAGGTGCAAAGTGTAACAATGGTCATAGTTTAGGATACAAAACATGTATTCGAAAAGTTTAGGATACAAAGTGTAGCGAGTTATAGTTTAGGATGGTAAAGTATCATTTCTCCTAAAATCATTGTAAAAATATATTTTGAACCAAATCCTGATATAGACAGAAAATATGTAATTGCCCGTTGGGTGAGTACAAAAAAAAAATAATTATCAATTCTTGAGATAAATACAAAATTTGTCCAAAAGAATTGTGTACCTATGAACTGGGTCAAATAAATTATATTAACATTCTACGAAAATAAAGAAAGACGTAAACAATAATGAAAATTTGAGATTTCAATTGAAATGGAGAAAAATATAGGTTTTTTCTTTTCTTTTTTATTTGGTAAAATACATATGATAATTTTTTTTTTTTTTTTTAGAGGTGATAAAAATGTCTATTGAATCCACAATCCTATTTAAATGGCATTTGAGCCAAAGATAATTCGCCTACAAAGAATTGCGCAGGTGTCCACATATCACTCCCACCCTAATTTAAAAAACAAAAGCAATCTATGGTTTTTATCATTGGCAGTGAACATCTCCAAGGTTATTTTCACCTAATACTATATTGACAAATTAATACATTCAAGTTAATTTTACACGTATATATATCTCGCCAAAAAGTATGCATAAAGGTCGAGTATATGAAGAGTTCTAGGCCCCATTTGGTAGAGTTATTAAACAATTCATTTTCAGTTTTTAAACAACATTACACACATTTCTACGCATTTTTTCACCCACATGTATTTTAAAAAACTACAAACATCATTATTCAAACTCTTCTACTAAATGCCCCTAAACACTTGAGTAAACAAAAAAGGGTCATGCTAACGAGTGTTCTACACTTGTTAACAATCAATTTTAAGAAAATTTTAACATCACTTTTATGGGAAATGAAAAAAGCTATCAAAACATTAATTTTTTTTTTCATAAAAACTTTCTTTAACTGAATTCTTAACCAATACTCTAAAGACATTCATTAGCATTTCCCAAGGCAAAAAAAACAAGCATGAAAATTTTTGTCCCATTACTTTATTTATTCATAGTATTGGTGATCAATCAATGTTACGTAATTCGTTGGCTTTACAATTATTGTTGTTTAGCTTTTTGAAAATTCTGCATCCACACAATTGATTTGGAACGAATCTTTTGAATTCTAAATAGGAAAAGGGTCCAGTTAACGTGTGCCCTAAGGGCACACGTTAAGTTTTTTATTTTTGGAAACATTTTCTCAGGAATTGAAAAAGTTATTATTATTTTTTCAATTTTTGAGAAATATTTTTCCAAAAATAGAAATTAATGTGTGCCCTAAGGGCACACATTAGTAAAATCCTAAAAAATGTAACTTAAAATGAATGACTGAGCTTATAGAAAAAGATCAAGAATTAAGAATCAAGACTAAGCGTGTTGTCCTTATCCTGTATTAAGTAGATTAAAAAATATAACTTAAAATGATCCAAGCATGTTTGGTATGTAAACTTAAAAGTATGTATTTTGTTATTTGAAAATATGCATAGAAATACATGTGAATGAAAAAATATATGAAAATATGTCATTGTTTAAAAGTTGAAAATTATTGTTTGACATAATGTACCAAACGCTCTCTCAGCATATTGTCCTTATCCTATCAGTCAAGTGGATTAAAAAATATAACTTAAAATGAATGTCTAAACTTATATAAAAAGATCAATAATCAAGATGAAGAAAAAGAAAGGAAATGATATAGATAGAGAGGCAGAGAGATAGAAAGATGAGAGATTTTTTTTTTCTTTTGATATAGAAATTTATAATCTCTATTTTAGTATATTTCAAGATAATTATGTTGTATTATTAATAAATTTTTCTAATATTAATTTTGATTTCAGTATATTTTAAGGATGAGCAAATGAATTTGTCCCTTAAAATTTAATTTTGTTAGCTGAAATTTGGCTACTTTTTTTTCCTATTTAATCTTTTACATTTTAGGATACAATGGAGCTTTTTTAATGCATTTTACTGACCAATAAAATGACTAAAATATTTTTTTAATTAAAATATATAGCTAAATATTACGCGCGCACACACAGATATATATATATATATATTTCCAAGTGGGGGTCTTCTTTTATTAGGAGATCTTAAATAATTGCATCAATTACATCTATTGTTCAGCCGGCCCTAGAAGATGGATTTGTGACATATGAGTGACTTGCATAGTTTTTGTTTTTCTGTGAGTTGCATAGTTGGATTTTTTATTTGTAATAGTTAGGAATTTCAAAGGGTAATTCCTACTACAATGCCACTTTCCTGAGTGGAGAGATTGTCCCACCACCTTAAGATTGAACTCCAACTTAGTAAGAGGATTGCAAGAATTTTCCTTACAAGTCCACAAGGAAGCCAATTGTCAAACCAAAATAAAAATTTGTCTCAGTGACTACTTTTCTGGAAAGTAAAGTAAGCATGCCTTTGGCAATCAGAGTTCCAATGAGGTAAGACCTGTGACTTTTTATTAATCCATTCACACTCTGGACTACGGACTACAAAGGAGGGTGGTTTCACTGATTTATACTATATACATAGGTATTGTTAAGAAAACAAATTTATTGAGAGTGTGGTGCCTTGCCATGGATAGGAGTTAAAACTTTGACACAAGCTGCAACTATGCTCTCCATTTGAGGAGAAGTATCTTGTGAGATTGTCTTATGGAATGTTTCTCTCATATTTGATGTATTCCACACATCTATTTGACCCACATCTTATGAGAGGAAACATTAATACATTACATGAAACAATCTTATAATATAATTTTTTTTGCATTCAAGACTCATTAGGGTATGCGTTTTGTTTAATCCCTAGTTTTTTCAATTGAGCTCATGCTACTTCCTAATCTTCAGAATGAACTAGGTCCATTATCAAAATCTCCAAAAGCTAGCATAGATCTTTTTATTATTATTATTAATTACTTAAAATGACTTGCTAGGACTTACTTAGAGTCCTCTAAACTTTTTAGGATGACTCTAAATTAAAATTTATAAAATCCTATCCATCTATGATCTATTTTGAAGTAAGTGGATTAAATTTTACCAGGTACTATCATTTTTTAATATATGAATAAATTATTAACGATGTAATAAAATTCAATCATCTCTCTCTCTCTCTCTTTCTCAAACTTTCTCTATGTATATAAGAGAGAGAGAGAGAGAGAGAGAGAGAGAGAGAGAGAGAGAGAGAGAGAAATTAGGGTTGTAAATGAGCCAAGTTTTATTAAGTAGTGAGTATTTAAGATTGGTTCATGCTCAAACTAAGCATATAAATGTTGTTTGAGCTCAAATTTGTGAAAATGTCTAAAATATTGAGTTTAGCTTAGCATGACTTAACTCATTAGTTTACCCAAGTTTGAGCTGAACATCAAGCTTAATATTAAGTTTTTGAGCCTAATATTCAACACGAGTGCATAATCAAGCTTATATCAAGCATATTTGGTTTGGATGAGTGATCTAAACTCCTAATTACTTAAAAGTCTGTCGAGGGAGAAAAGGTTTCCCTTCCGACAAATAAGATTTGTGTTGGGTTGGAGGGTCTAAATTGAAACTCGACAATGGGCTTGATGCATGACCCAAAGGCTATTGGTGAAGATCCAAAGAATTCACTGTATTTTATGCCTTGGGCCTAGATTATACTAGCAAGAGTGGCCCATAAACAATCCCCACAACGGACACCTTAGCATGGTTAAAAAACAGACTATAAGAAATAACCCAGCAGTAAAGTGTTTCTCAGACAATAGCCTAGCAGTAAAGTGTTTCTATAGTAAACTGGCTTAGCAATAAAATGTCCCGGCAGTAAAATGAGATAAAAAAGAATAAACCTTTAACTGTTAGCTATTTTATAAATTAAGGGAAATATCTACATTTTCAGACTTATCATCCGTTAGCTCTGGAGAAGAGTCTTCTAATACAACAATATGAGGGAAAAATTATATAGTAACAATTACATCATAATCATCAATAGTAAATGAATAAGTAAATATCATAGGTTCCATTATAACTAAGGTTGTCCACGAGTTGGGCCGGATTGGGTTTGTGCCCAACCCAGACTTGACCTGACTGCATCAGGTGGACACAATTTAGACCCGTAACCGACCCAGCCAGAGTTTCGGGTCTGCCGGTTCGAGTCGTATCGGTTTCGGGTCCATTTCGGTCGGTTTCGAGTTCGCTGGAGTGGAGAGAAATTTGGCTAGATTTTGGCCGAAATATTTTCGGATCTTGTCAAATCTAGTCAGATCTAACAAGATATGGCCGATATTTTCCTATATCTATAAAGATCAAGCCGAGATCTTGATGGATCTCGCCGAAATATACCTATATCGTCAGACGAAGAGTTTAGAGTCTTTGGACTTATCGGTTTTTGGTTGAAACTCATGATTTTCGATGAGGGAAGAAGAGCTCATCGTGCGGGTCGGGTTCGTCGGTTTCTCAGATAGCTAACCCGCAACTCGAACCGATGGGCTTGGGTTCTTGAGCCGACGACCCACGTCTGACCAAAACCTAGCTTTGATCAGGTGGTTTCGGGTGAAGATGATCGGGTTTCGAGTGGTTTGTCGGGTCCAGGGGGGTCATAGACAGCCTTAATTATAACAAATAATGAGGAAAACTTAGTGTGAGA
The DNA here is from genome assembly GCF_002906115.3 of Quercus suber. Lineage (NCBI taxonomy): Eukaryota > Viridiplantae > Streptophyta > Magnoliopsida > Fagales > Fagaceae > Quercus > Quercus suber. The sequence continues at coordinate 325,200 of NW_027070116.1, forward strand.
TGAAGGGAGAGAGAGAGAGATCCCAGCTAGCATATCAATATCATTATGGTGTCAAGACATGCTCATGAATATAGTGAGTAATGAGTAAAGAGAGTCATTTGTGAGTAGTGTGAGTATGAGTAATGAGTAAGAGTGTATAGTAAAGCTGTTGGGGCTTTCTGTTGGGGGTAGATCAGTGTTTATGAGCAAAGCTATGAGGAGTGTTTATGAGCTAGCAGTTAGGGAACTTAGTTTCTAAGCTTGAAACTAAGAACTCAGTGACTTTTACAAAACTTAGAGGAGGCTTGAATAGAGGGGTTAAGGAAGGGTCCTTTCTTGGTGTATCTCCTAGTGTCCCCCCCCCCCCCTCCGGCCGCCTCCTCCCATTTGAAGCACACTTGGGGTATCTCCTAGTGTCCCCCCCCCCCCCTCCGGCCGCCTCCTCCCATTTGAAGCACTAATGGAGAGTTCCATTTATATTTGGTTTTTTTAGGGAGTAATTAGCAAATAATCTCTACTAAATCTTTCTCAATCTTTATAAAATCCTTAGAGAATCGTTCCTAGGATTTTAGTTAAGAGTGGTAAGCTTAACTTTTAGAAGGTTCTTGCTATTTTGGGAAATAACAGCTAGGATTCTGACTTAGCATTGAATGTTGATTGGCCTTGGCTGATGGGATTAAAGCATGCTTTAGGCTAATGATCTTGGTTATGCTATTGTTAGAATCAGAGCTCCCTAGGGCAGATTGTATCACCCCAAGCTAGGTGTCAATCTTGGAGCCCTTGCCGGGAACTCTGCTGGGATCCCTTTGATGCCCTTTAAACCACATTTTCCTAATTTTCCCCATTTAAGGTTCATGTGCTTGGTCCATAAACGAGAGTATACACGTTTTTAGTATGAAAATGAATTGATTTCAAGTTGTTTCAAAAGCTTTAATGGCCTGGTCATGGCTGCTCCTGGTTCTTGATCGGATAGGTTGGAGAAGAAGTGGTAGTTGGCCGAAGCTTCCCAGCTTTCTATTACATCACCTTCAGTTTTATGTCACATGAGAAATGATGGAATTTCAGATTGTGAAGGAAGGGCTTTACCCCTAATGGACATGTGTCCTCTTCTTATTTGATTGGATAAGTTAGGACTTGATGGGAAAGGGCTCTAGCTGTTTAATCGTGCTGAAATTTGGTTGGCCAGCTTACGTGATCTTTAACTACTGGAATTTGTGTGTGAGCTGGGCTGGCCCAGCTGGGCTTTGTAATTAAGCTTCTTTGGGCTTGGTTATCCCTACAAAATGAATAGTTTTACCATGGATGATATACATGGGCTTTTATAAATCTTGTAAAAAAGGTATTTCTTAAGGGATGAATAATTATATTTCCCATGAGTGAGGGATTTAGTATATGCAAAACAAGTGTCAAAATAACATTTGAGTTTTGTAAGTATGTGCCAAAATAGCATTTGGGTTTATGTAAAATAGGTGCCAAATTAGTATTTGGGCTTTGCAGGATTTTGTAAAAATATTGTCGTGTAGTAACAGACTTTTAGAAGTACCATATTGTAACGGGTTTTAGAGATGCCGTATTGTAACGGACTGATGTTGTATCGTAACGGGCTTTAGTAATGGGCTTTAGAGATGTCATATCGTAACAGACTTTAGAGAGGGTTTTGTTGGGCCTTTTGGATTTTTCCCACAAGGTAAATGCTTTTAGGCTTTTTATAGAGATGGTATAATTTTGTGGCTTAATATGGTAGCAATATGGTGAGTATTTTTATGAAAACCCAAGTTGGATAATATGTGTGCTATAATGGGTAATATTTGTGAGAAGGCCCAAGGCAATTTATGGGCTTGTGCATGGAATATTTGTGAAGGCCAATAACATGGAGAATATTTGGGTAATATATATGGGGAATATTTATGTGGGCTCAAAATAATTTATGGGCATATGTGAGTATTTTTTGTGAGTGGACTAATGAAATTAAGAGTTTGTGTTAAGTTATGATTTTTCTCATAACATTAGTGTTGGCTTATTCCATGACAAAAAGTGTTGTAATTGCTTTAATTTTGTTCTTTGTATTTTGTGGGATTTTATTGTATTGGGTGTAATATGAAGTTGGTGAAGACTCAAGCTTACATGAAGATCAGTGCATTTCGTGACTAGCTTGTAAGAAGTTTGTGAGAAGGGAACAAAAGGGCATATGAGAAGCACATGACTGGAAGCTGAAGAGTCGTGCTAGGCTGTCAATTTTGCGAATATTGTATGGGTAAGGCCTTCCTACGAGATACCCGCGAGACTCTCTGTCTGGAAGATTTTTAAGTGTGACTTTCTTACCCTTCGCACATACTATATATACCCTCATTACCTACAAATTGTAAGGAGACCATTCAGAGAGAAAAACCCTAGATAGATTTTCTACAACACACATACACACGCCCATCTTTTAGAGAGAGAGCTACACATCTTTAGTGAGAAATCATTCTAGCATCTTTTCATTCCCTTTCCCATTGTCATATCTTGAGAGGAGATTTGTACCTAAACACAACCCACACCTATTCAGAGTGTAGAGAGTGTTTTGAGCTTGGGAAGCTTTGGAGATTTGCCAAAAGAAGCCGGTAAGGCTTGGCAGATGCAATTGAGCGTATTACGGGATCCAAAAAGCTAGACAAGACACGGTTCCAAAAAGCCGTGTTGGAGTAGGAGTTTGGAAGGTTTAAGTACATTGGGTAGATTAGGGTTGGAGAGTCTCTTGCTATTCGTGTATCCCAATTTATTGTCTAGTAGATTGATTTACCGCTTGAAAGGTGGCAGAGAGGTTTTTCACCGAGTTCTTCGATTTTTTCTTCGATAACACATCGCCGTATTATCTTGTGTTTGCATCTCTCTTCCCTTACTCTTGCACTTTACTTTTATTGTTTGTTATTCTTATTTATGCACTAAAGTAGTGTCGGCTGATTGCGCTTCATTTACTCTTATTTCCGCATTTAGATAATTTAGAGTAAAAGCAATCTAGTCGTAATTTTTAATTAGAAGTATAGACAACTCTTGTGTTTTCACACAAATCTGAGCTTTCATTTTGTATCGAGTCCTAATGTTCACAAGCATTTTTATCATGATTTTCTTTTCTTTTTCTTGGACTTAGCTCATTTATTAAATAAGCTTGAAACTAAGGCTCAAGTTTAGATTGTTTATATATAAACAAGCAAATATGAATAAGTTTTTTTATCAAGACAAACTCTATTGTTTTTATGAATGACTTGTTTCATTTATTATGGGAAATGCTTAGGGCACTCGTTAGGAATCCAGTTAAAGAGAGTTTTTATGAAAAAAGAAAAAAAATTAATATTTTGATAGCTTTTTTCATTTTCCATAAAAGTAATGTCAAAACTTTTCTAAAATGGATTTTTAACTAGTGCTCTAAGAGCACTCGTCAGCATGACCCTTCATTTATAGTATTATGTAAAATTCTAATTATAGAAATAATTATAAAAAATAAAAGAGAAAATTATATAGAATTAATTATAAAAAATAAAAGAGAAAATTATATTTAAAACCTATAATGTTAATATCAGCCAATTTAATTAGAATGATGTTGTCTTCGGTGTTTAATATGGGTGGGGGTATATTAAACCCAAAAAAAAGTGTTACAGACTCGAAATGACTTGAAAAGACTGCTAACCTAACCCCATCCTAATACCAAACTTAAGATTAGCTTACAGACACGAAAATCAATCAACTTGTCCATTAATTATAAATCAGTCCTAATCTTCTGTTTAGAAATCTAATAATAAAGATTAGCTCCTAATACCAAACTTAAGATTAGCTTACAGACATGAAAATCAATCAACTTGTCCATTAATTATAAATCAGTCCTAATCTTCTGTTTAGGAATCCAATAATAAAGATTAGCTGTCAGAACTCAGATAAAATAAAACAACAAACTTGCCTTAGGCCCGTATCAAAAAAAAAAAAAAAACTTGTCTTAGTCTCTGTTTGGAAAGTAAGTTCTAACACATTTTCATACCTTTTAAACAATCTTACATATATTTCAACATATTTTTTTATCTACACGTATATCAAAAACACCCAAACAACATTTCTCAAACTAACCAACCAAATAGGCCCTAAATAATTGTTACCTTCTGCGTACAAGGCTACTGGCAACCAAAAACTTAAGATTAGGCTGATTAGCTGTCATACACAAAACTAATCAACTTGTCCCCTTAATTATAAATTATAAACGAAAATTAGAATTGGGTTCAAGGCAAAGCTGCAGGAAACAACCAAATACAATTCGGACAAGCACACTGCATCCACAACATTTGGACATATTTGCAACTAGTATATTTTTTCAACTTTAAAAAAAAAAAAAAAAAATTGATTAATTTATATTTGTAGATCTATGATTCATTGCATGTGACGAGTGAAAACAAACATAATTATGTTGCTTACAACCTCGTTAAATATGTAATTTATGTCACAAGTTTTCTAGCGTGATGGAAGATCTTCAATTACACATCTCTGCTATAATTCAAGTTGTTATAATTCAGGTTGATTTGACTGCTGTTACCTAATAAGACTTACAGCATATATATATATATATATTTAAAAAGAAGAGAGAGATGCTACAATATACTACAAGCTAAGGAGACAGACAAAGTACAAGCAGTCTTCAAAGGATTGATCATTGATGTGCTTTCCGTTATGTCCAGTGGATTTTATTTTTTTTAATTCAACCAAATAAGTAAACCCTCGATGCCACATCAGCTCTCCGTAAATAAATTTGTAAAAAATTTCACGTTTTTAGAAAATTTTCTTAAATATTAGACCAAGTAAAATAATTATAGAGAATAACAAAAGGAGTAAGGGAAAGTTTGTATTTTTTTTTTTTGGAATAACTCCAACTTGAAATATCTTAAATTCTATTTTTCCATTTTGAAATGGATGAATTAAATTTTACAATATCATTAATATATTAAAAAAACCTTTAACTATTATTTTTTGAATATTTATTTAAGTTATTGTGGGGGCTAGATAGCCAGAAGGTATTGTTGAAATTGTATATATTGGGCCTATGGCCCAGCCCAAAAATATTTACTTGTCCGAGGATGGTCAAATAACATTATTATGGGAATGGTAAAAGAGGAAGAGATAAAGATTGTACATGATAGTCCAAAAGATGTCTGAGAATAAAGGTCATATCAAAAATGTAAATCCGAGATCAGTAGGAATGTTCTACCGTCCTGAACATCCTACCAGGTTGCATCACGCTTAAAAGTCAGAGATTGGATAGGAGAGGAGTAGAGGAAGGCAACAAATATCTATAAAAGCTGCTACCTCTGTATTAAATGCACTACACCTAACTCCCTGGCCGCATTAATGTAGAGATAATACATGAACAGTATATTTCAGCCTTACAGCTACTAAATGGAAATGGGTGGAAGGTGCTAATGGGACAAGTATTAAGACCGACCATCTTGCATGCACGTGAAGGGTGGAGATGAGAAAGAAGGAGAATATATAAGGAGATGGTGGTGACAAGAAGGGGGGGTCGAAAATTCATAAGGGAAAACATTGTAACATCTAAAAACCAAGCTTGTAGTTGAATTTGAGAGAAATATATAAGAAAAGCCCATCTCGAACCTAGCCGAGGTCAATTTGTCTTCAATATAAACCTTTTTCTATCCATTCTCTTAACATTTGGATCCATTGTAGTGTTTATTTGATCAACTAAGGCCTAGTATTCAACTCATTCTCTACAAATTCATTATTTTGGGTTTTTTGGACCTAAAACCCTTCACACAGTGGGCAAGGAACCCAAATTTGGTCCTTACAGTTATTAATGATGTAATAAAATTCAATCCATTCATTACAACTTGATAGCTTAGATTTTAGGAATTCAAGGTGAAATTGCTCCACTTTTGTACTTTGTATTATATAGTAAAATTAATATTATAGAATTAATGATATATAATAATAAGAAAAAATGAGTTGTGAATCGTTTTAGAAAATATTTTATAAAAAATTTTTAAAAAAAATCATCAAACTTTTTGGAAAGCTTTTTCAAATTTCCACAATTTTTTTTAATAAAAAAATAGACTATTAATGTATGCTCTAATTGGACCCATATAAAAGGGAAAAAAAAATTACATTTTAAAGAAGTAAAACAAATTTAATCTTTGACCATTTAAGTGAAATTATGTTGTTTTTGGGATTTAATATGAGTGAAGGATTTATTTTATTAACTTTCAAACCTCAAGATTTATTTATTACTTTTGAAATTATAAAATTTAATTTATTACAAAAACTTAAATTATAAGGTTTGTGTATCCTTTTGTCCCAACTCCCAGGTTCGTTGGGTTGGGCTCGTTTAGTGTGATTCTCAGCTTTCATCCTACACTCACGAATGAGGCCCATAGTCTAACAATGGTTGTGTTAACTGTTAACTGCTAACCAAAACTAACCACTTCATTGTAACGAGGAACAACATATTACAGTTCTAAATTTCTAATGATTAGTAACGCAAATAAAGCTTCTCATTCACAATAGTCCCTCGGAACTCTCTGGCCAGCCATTTACAAATCAGAAATTGCATTTCAGTAGCCATACTTTGATTTCCAAAAGGAAACGAATCTTTCAATGGGGCTTTTCGAAACTAGGCTCTCCATTGGTACTTGCTTTGAAGGTTGCAGCTAGCACACGCCTTTGCTTAATTCATTTAGCTTCCTATGCCACTGCCAACTTATTTACTCTCGTCACTTGAAATTGTAATTCCTGAAAAAAGTGCTACAGTAAGTTTCAGGGTTTTTATTAATGAATTCAGGGAAAAATGGTTGCAATAGCATCTAAATCCCCACAAATTAGTTTTCATAAATATTATAAGACCAAATACCATATCAATGAATCGGAACATAAAAACAGTAAAGAACTAATGGTTTAAGGCAGGAACAACCCAGTTGGTAGAAGCATTGAGAAAAATATATCACATCAGAAAAATGGTATTCATTTCTAAAATGAATCTTTGCTTCTAAGCTACCTTCAAAATCAAGCTGATTTCATGTATCATTCTCTTCTTTTATTTTGTAAAATCCAAATGCCAACTAGATTTTGTTCCAAGGAATTTCTTTTGTAAATACTGTTCTTCAGAGATCAAACAGAAGTTGTGATTAGCATGAAGAGGATTGCATGTCTGAACCATAGCTGCAACAATTTGAAGCAACCTCCGCTCACGGAAGCCATGTGTAGTGAATCTGTTGCAGCAATGGAGCCTCATGAGCTTATATCCTATATGATAATTTATTCCCCATTGAAGGAAATATACACGAAATTCTCAAATATGTAAAAACAATTACATAAGACAATATTTACGTGGTTCATGAAAAAATTCTAACTCTGTGATCTTTGTAATGAAGCAAGATTGTGAACCAAGAAGATCAGTGAGAATCAGAGAGAAAATGAGAAAGCAAGAGGAAGAGAGAGAGATTGAAAGGAAAATCTTTATTAATGAAAAATCTGAATTGAATGCTTAATTACATCTGTGTGATTGTTCTCTCTATATATAGTACAAATCTTCACTATAACAGAATAGATTAAGATCCAACTGTCATTCACTATATAGTACAAATCTTCACTAGCCCCGTGATTTTAGGAACAAACCCAGTAATGCATAACTGCCATTCCCGCCAAGTTCAACTGTCATTTGATACTCTCTCTGCTAGACGACATCGTTTGGTTTCCTGTAGTGGTATTTCTAAGTAAAACGGTGCGCATTACTTTAATGAAACGATGCGTTTGATGAATAAGCCTGAAACGTTTGATGGATAAGCCAATCTCTCTTCTTCTTTATTTCTGTTGAACCAGACTTAGTTCTGTGGACTAAGCTCTACCTGGATCATCATCAGCTTCAATAGTTCGGTAGTTTGTTTACGTTTACGGAGTTGCAAGAATTTCACTATTCTCAGGAAAACATTACAAGTTGCAGCAGTACAATTTTCTCTCTCAAAATAAAACCAAATCCTAATATCCAAAAACAACAGTTTTTCTATCCTATAGGCCCAAGTCTTTGCTCCATGAACTAAGTTTCAGAAAATCTCTCATTAAAAACTGTAACAATTTTATTTCAGGTCGAATCATAATTTGCATTAAGCACAACTAGGCTCTACAAAATCCAACACCCATATCCTAGCTAGCTCCTCCCTGATTTGACAATAAGAAAATAGACAAAATTATTAATATACATAAAGGTTGGGAAAAAAAAATATCATTTGTGAAAGTTCAAATCTTCTATCTCATTTTTTCTATTTCACTTTATATACTACTAATAAAAACTTGTCACATGTCAACCTATTTAACTAAATTCTACCATTATGACTTTTTTTGTTATATATTTTAATTATCTAAGATTAATAAATAAATAAATAAATAAAATAAAATAAACCATCACCTCACACATTTTGAATCTTACTGAGTCATCCTCCAAGTCATCAACAGCATTTTCCTTCCCATATCACTTAAATCTTAAATTGAGTCACCCTCCAAGTCTTCAACATCATTTTCCTCTCTGTACTTACTTGTGCTTGCATCGGTCTACAACAAGAGAAGTTCAAATTAACGGTTTACAATAACAGAAGTTCAAATTAATGGCTTAAACAAAAAACTAATCCAAAAACAACCTGAGACGAAAGAGAAAATAAATTCCAAATATACATGTAATTGATACCTAAGTCAGAAAATCCAACAAGCAAAAGAACAAATCTCAAGTCTTTTCAAACCAAATTCCTTAGAAACAAACATAAGACAATTAAATTTATGTTTCTATATAAGTGTAAGCAAATGATATATGTTTATGTAAAATAATCTTGGCAAAAATATTATTTTGGATTTTACATTTTGGGTTTACTATAAATATAATTCTTATATTTTGATATTAGTCAATTTGATTCATGTTATTTTTAATTTACAGTCAACTTGTAGGTAATTTCTGTTAATGAGTTAAATAGTAAGAATTACATTGAAAATGACCCCAAAATGTAGGGACCAAAATAGTATATATTTTCATCAAAACTCTTATCATTTTCTGATTATATATAATATAGGATGACTTTATGGGGAGAAATAGTGAGTTCATATATAAAATGAAAATTTCTATGTCAGCTAGATGGTAAATATGAAAAAAAAAAAAGAAAAAAAAAAGATTTCCTAACTGGCGTGTGCTTTTGTGAACAACTTTTTCTTTCATCTTTGTAACATAGAACTAAGTAAAACTCACTGTTTATTTATTTTTTAATATAAAGCAATCCACTATTAAAAAAATTCCGATTGAATTAGATTTGATGTTCTTTACACAAATTTTAATTAAATTAATTATAATCTCTTTGACAAATCCTCTAATTTAGCATTTTATTTGTTAACACTTGATGGTTAAATATGCATCAAAATTGACTTTTTTTTATAGCTTTTTAATATTTCTAAAATTACCTTCTAAACCAATGCTCAAAGAGCATTCGGTCAACTTTTTTCTTTAGGAATTACATAAAATAAAAGCGTTAGAACATTACCTTCTCAGTGAATAATTGTCGCACGCATGGATCAATGATCATAGTTTTCCTCCCAATATCTTTTTATGGCTATATTAACATCTTCCTCCCATGACACTCCTCTTCGGACTGCCAACCAATAGTTTTTGCCCAGTCCAACTTCCTTTAGCTTCGGCATGCTTAAGACTCCTTTAGAGAAGATCTTCAATTCCGGACATCCAATCACAGTTAGATTTTCCAGTGATGGGAATTTGATGATGCAATTACCCAAGTGGAAGCTTCTCAGACTGGGTAAATCAAGAAGCGACAAATATTTCAATTGATTGAAACAAATTGCATCTCCCGCTTCACCTTCTCCCTCATTTGTGACTATTTCTCTCATTCTTTTGCATTCATATAAAGTCAATTCTTTGAGTTGAACCAAACTTTTGACTTTTGAGAAAGTTGGTAAATTAATCAAGCCATGACATTTCGATACTCTCAAAGTGTTTATTTATTTTTAATCAAGTCTCAACGGTTGTTTTTCTGTTTAACAATAGCTTTTTTTTTCCTTTAAACTTTTTTGAATCAATGGTGGTATTTTATTTTTTAACCAAATGATGGATGGCTCCTATATAATTGTCATATATAATATAATGTAATGTAATAATAAAGAAAAATAAAACAAATTGCAGGAGTATAAAAGTAAATTTATATAAACTACTTTTTCTATCTCCATTTTTCTACTCAATTAAATAAAAAAGTTTATTTATTTATTTATTTATTTTTATCCTTTACTTTTCTATCACTCTAACTCTTTTATATCTTCTCATCACTTTTTCTTCTCCTCAATCCAATAGACCCTAACTCTTTCAATATCAGAAAAATATAGCCCCATCCATTATTTACCTTAAACCAGCCATCACGTGAGTAGGGCTATCCATTAGCAATGATGTACCCCAACATTAAAACATTTAATTTAAGTCTGAAGGCTTAATGATAGGATGGGAAGTTGTTTAAAACAAGCATATTTATAAAATATAAAATATAATTAAGAACACATATATTCCAAAAACGTTCAAAAGAAAAGAAGAAGGACAAATGAAAATAAAGAAATCAAACAACATATCTACTATATTTATGACAAAGGACTATGCAAACAATGGAAGTGAAGACAAAGCATGAGCTGTAAAACAATATGATCTATCAGAGTCACACCCCAATCACACCACATTGGCAAATATTTTTCAGCCTCTACTGTAAGGTTGAATTTAATCAACCATCTAATTGGCTTTATTCCGTGACCAATTTGCTTGTAATTTAGCACTTAGTAACCCTGTATTTAGGTGGGAAAATTGTAAGGGTAGTGTGTGAAAAGATGTGAAGAAAACCTCAAGAGTGTGCAAGAAAAACAGAGTCTCGCGACTAGGACTCGCGGGTGGTTCGCGACTGGCAAGCCGCGAAATGGAGTCATGTGAGAGGCACACTGGGAAGCTGAAGGGTCGCGCCAGCTGTCACGCTACAGGACAAAAGTTTCAGTCTGGCCAGGCCGTTACGTCGCGACTTGATTTCTCGACTTGGCCAAGCCACGAGTTCAAGTCGCCAACTTGCCCTGTTTGGCAAAAACTGACGTTTTGCATTCCCTTCTCACCCTACTATATATACACCCTTATACCCATCATTTTGTGAGAGCTTCCAGAGAGAATTTTGTGAGAGAAAACCCTAGAGAAATACAAGATTGATTCATCCCCAATCTTCATCTAAAGAGACTCTACAAATTCCTCTACTCTCTTCCTCTCCATTGTCATACCCTTAAGAGGTCATTTACCAAACCCTTGTCTCACCACACCCACGTCTGTGAGAAGGTCCATTTGGTGCTTTGGGAAGCAGTTTGGAAAGGAACCAATATACATTGGTTGATGCTATGGTCAAGTAGCGGAATCCGGGAAGCTAGAGAAGAAATAGGTTCGGCGTAACCTCGTTAGAGCAAGAAGCTTGGAGGGCTTAGGTACTTGGGTAGATTAGGCTTGGAGGGTCTTCTGCTGTTCATGTATCCCAACTACATTCTTTAGTGGATTATTTGACCGCTTGGAGGGCGGCGGAGAGGTTTTACGCCGAGGACTTTGGTTTCCTCTTCGATAACACATCGTGTGTTGTCCGTGTGTTTGCATCTTCTTTCCCTTTACATTTGCCTTATATTTACTGCTGTGGATGCGTTTATATTTGGCTTAGATTGTTCTATCAATTCTGTTATAAGCTTGTTATCATATTCCGCACATAAATTGTTTGATATAAAGCTTGAATTGGTATTTGTGTTATTTGGGGTCTAAACGTTCAAAGGTGTTGTATACCCTTTTTGAACTTACACCTACAATTTTCAAAATTTACATCTTAAACCACAAAGCATGGAGGCAGATGTTTTAGTTCTGATATTTATTTAATTAAGATCAAATTATATTATATAATATAATATAAGCAAGACCTTAGACTCTAAAATTTTTTAAAAAATGACTCAATTTTCTCATTATTTGTCAAAAACTATATTATATATGTTAAAAAAAAAAAAAAAAACACTTTTGCTCCATAATGTTTACATAATGAGTGCTTTTATAGTTCCTAAAATTTTAAATGAGCGCTTTTAGCCACTAAATTTTCAAAATGAGTATAATTGGTTCCTTTGTCTAGTCTCTTTTGTTTTCTTGTCTCTATGTACCTAATGTGTGCATTACCCAACCCAAATAATATGGATCCTCTTCCCCATTTGAAACCCAAATCGGTAATGAGTGCCCTTCAACGTCACTACTATTGAACCTTAAACCCAAATTCGAATGATATTGCTCCTCTCAATTTCATGACACAAGACAAGTTAAAGATAACCCTTCAAACTAAAATCTTAAAATCATTATTGATTCTGCCTGTTAACTTTCATTCAATTTGACTGACCAACTAGTTTTTATGGTCGCTATTTTTGGAAGAACATGAAGCTGCCAGTGATCTCTACTTCAAGGTGAAATTACCCCATTAGTACTTGCTTTTGATGGCTGCTGCTAGCACGCGCCTTTGCTTCATTTTTAGCTTCCAGTCTTCCACTGCAACTGCCACTGCTATTGCCAAGTTGCCAACTTATGTACTCTTGTCACTTGAAATTGTATTTACAGGAAAAAGTGCTACAATAAGTTTCATGGTTTTATTAATTTATTCAAGGCAATATGGTTGCAATAGCATCTACATCTTCAGAAATTAATTTCAAAAAAATATTATAAGAACAAATACCATATCAACAGAACATAAAAACAGTGAAGAACTAATGGTTTAAGGAAGGGGCTAAATAGGGATTTGGGTGCACTCATTCTTAAGGAAAGTGTTGTTGCCATGGTATAAGCCTACATAGGGACAGAGTCAAAACTTGAAGTTAGGGAGTAGCTTTGTTGCTCGCTGTGTGCAGCGTTTTTGGCCTTTGACTTTACTACTTTACCACTAACAATTTTTTATTAAAAACTTTTTAAGGGGTCAAGTTGTTTGTTTTGGGTAACATAGGTTGATCGGGCTTAATTTTTTTTAGCTTTATTATTGGTAATTTTTGTTGTTGGTCTAATTTTTTTGGGCTTGTATATTTTGTTTTAGATTTAATATACTAATTTTTATGGCTTTTAAAAGGTGGAAAATGATAAAACTACAAAATTTTTAGAAATTGCTAATAAAAAAAATTGATGGCATTGTTAGAAATTGCTAATTTTTAGAAATTACTCTTAAAAAAATTGATGGCATTGTTAAAGGAGGGCAAAGTGTAATTTTATTGAACAAAATTACTAAAATTAGTACCTATTAATATACTAATATTAAAATTTAAAAAAAAAAAAAAAAAAAAAAAACAACAACAACAACACTTTAGAGGGGCCATTACCCCCATCTAGTCTATATATAGCTCCATCCATGAGCCCACATTTTATAGAAGGTCTCATTGCATTGTGTAAGTACAAATAGTAAACACATATTTAATATATAACTAGGTTGTTAGTAAAAGGAAAAATGTGTTGTAGGTAAGTGTTTCACTATTCGTGTTGTATAAGCATTGAGTAGCAATATGCCGATATGCCTACTAAAGGCCTTGTTACATTGTATTAAAATTTGGCACTATTCTATGTCATTTAAAACATTACGTTCTTAGAATTTTTGCTATTGTCATCTTGATTAAGAGTGTAAAGACCAATTATTTAAGTAATAAGAAGATAGGGTACAAACTTGGGATAGTGTTAGGCATCAAAACCAACTTAATTGAATGGGGTGGCCTCTACTTGTACTACTTAACCATTTTTTAACATGGGTTTCACTGAGACCAATGATGAAATTCACATCCTAACAGCTTAATCTCAATTCTCACAATTGTTTTTTTGGCCTAACAGCAACTCGATCAACCTTTGTTGTGTCTCAATTCTAAGGTATGATCCCCAGTAACTTCATCTAAAATAAATAAATATAAGCATACTAACCATGTGTCTCAATGCTTAGTATTTGTTTTTCACATTTGTTTGTTTGTTTTTTTTTTTTTGCTGAATATTTGTTTCTCACTCCTTAGATATGAGCTAGGGATCCTGCTATATGGTTTTCACCTCTTAGAAATGAGCAAGGATGAGTACAAAATTCACTACTTGATTAAAGCAATCCGTCAATTTGTCTATGAAACTACAGTTTCACTAATTAAAATTCATATGATTTCTTGGACTATATAATAGCCTTGTCTTATCTCCAAAGCCCCATAACCAAACTACTATGAGTCTATGAGTCTCATCCTTATCCGTAACACACCAATACATTCAAGCGAACTTTTTGGTCCATCCAATAATGTCTAAACTCTAACATCACAACCAAAAACAAAAAGCACTACATCACTTGTTCAACAATCAAAGTTATATTGTTCTAGAAATCAATCATTAATAAATTAAAAGATCAATCTTCCTTTGAATCATTCTCGAAGTCATTTCAAGTATTTTTCTCTCCATTTTTAATTGAATATTAATGAGTCATCGTCCAAAGCTATCGCCAGCGTTTTCCAGTCTCCCCTTACTTGAATCTCACATTGAGTCGTCATCCAAGTCATCAACATCATTTTCCTCTCCGGCCTCACTTGTGCTTGCATTGGTCTACAATAAAAAAAAGGATCAAATTAATGCCCCAAACGAAAACTAATCCAAAAAAAATAAAGAGATGAATGAGAAAATTAATCCCAAAACAACATAACACTAGATCATGATCTAATCAACAATCTCATTCTTATATACAATAATAAATGCAATTGATACCTAAGTCAGAAGATCCAACAAGCACAAGAACAAATATCAAGTCTTTTCTAACCAAATTCCTCAAGAACAAAAATAAGAATATTTTTTTTGTCAAACCCAAAAAAATAGAAGATTAAATTAGTGTTTCTATATCATTGTAAACGAGTGAGATATGCTTGTGTAAAAAATATATAGGAGAAATGAGCACTTCATCACCGTAAAAGAAAAATGAGTTCATATATAAAATGAAAATTTATTTATGTCAGCTAGATGGTTAGTATGAGAACAAAACTCCAACACTTATAAAATAAAGAAAAAAAAATGTATACCATATGTGCATGTCTGTAGATAAATATATGAAAAATAAATGTGTAGCTTATTTATTTGGATTCAACTTGCCAAGCAAAAGCATAATACATGGCAGCGGAAGCAAATTATTCCACAAAAAGCCTTCTAAAAACTGATTGCCAAAGTGGCACGTGTGTTTGTCAATAACTTTTTCTTTTATCTTTTAATTTAAAACTAGTTGAATTCACTATTGTTTTAATGTATAAACTAACTCAATATTAAATAAACTAATTTAAAACTAGTTGAATTCACGTTCCAGTGCATTGCACCTTTTAACGACCAGTAGTGAAAAAGTATACTAACAATTGCAAATGTTATACATATTATATATTATTAACGTTATGTTGCCTTGGGATTTAGGATATGTGACCATTGGGTTCGCATCATGTCACTTTCCTTGTCTTAACTCCAACAAAAATGCTTTTAAGAATTACATAAAATAAAAACGTGAGAACATAGTCAACATACCTTCTGAGTGAATAGTTGTCGCAAGCATGGATCATAGTTTTTCTCCCAACATCTTTTTATGAAGGTATTCACTTCTTCCACCGGGAACAGATCACTTTGGTGTGCCGACCAACGGTTTCCATCCAGTCCAAAAGTAAATAGCTTAGGCATGCTTAGGACTCCATTAAAGAAGATCTTCAATTCCGGGCATCTGTTCACATGTAGAAATGCCAGTTTTGGGAATTTCATGGTGCTAATACCCAAGTGGAAGAAGCTTCCTAGAGTGGGTAAATCATAAAGCGACAAATAATTCAATTGATTGAAATAAATCTCATCTCCTGCTTCACCTTCTCCCTCGTTTGTGACTATTTCTCTCATTCTTTTGCATTCATATATCGTCAATCTTTTGAGTTGGACCAAACTTTTGACTGTTGAGGAAGTTGCCAAACTAATCAACCCATGGCATTTCGATACTTCCAAAGTGTTTAAATTTCGGAAATACATTGAGGATGGCACTAAATATTTTTAATTTGCCGTATTCTGATACATGTAGAGACTCCAAATTTTGAATGCCCATACCTTGTTGAGAGTTTTCCTTCCACAAATGCATCAACTTGGGCATTTTAGATAGATATAAAGTTGTCAAACGTTCGAACATCTCAACATATTGTCCTTCGTTATCGACAATTCCACACGGACAAATTTCTTCAAAGAAAAAATTACTGATGCCAAGCTCTTTAAGATTGTACAATCCTTGAACAAATACCCAAGGGAATGCTGTCGACCTATCTTTGCTGTACAGCCCGAGGACTTTTAGTTTGCAAGAGAACTGTGCTTTTAATCGATCATATGTCTGATTTATGGTATCATCCCAATCCAATTTCAATTCTTCAAAGTTAGACAATTTATCCTGGGAAAGATCAAAGTATTGAACATAAGAAAGGAAAAGTTAGTGTTCTCTAAGCAAGTTAGGATAATATTCCCAACAATTTAAAGTAGGATCGAATGTATCTATCCAGTGGCTAAGCTAGGATATCAACTCAATTGGGGAAAGATTAAATGACAAGATTGAAAGCATAATTAAATTGGAAAAATAATAATGGGTATGAATAACAAAATAGGTACACAATACTATGATATGTGATTGTCATACAAATCTCTATGATATTGTGATTGTCGGCGAGTCCATGACAACCAAAGTCTATGTCAGCATACTTCTAGAGTCATCATGTGACTCGATGAGTTCAGTGCGAATGTCGCAGGGTTAAGATGTTGCGTCTTTTATGCGTTCATGTTTAAACACTTCAACATGCTGCGTGATGGACTTGTAGAAGAGATGGGGTTTAGGATTTTGATATTATTAGTTTTAAAATGAGTTAAAATTAAAAGGAAACAAAAGAGATTAGGTGGTGAGGTGGCAGTGTCTCATTGGTCTCTTAAAGATTACCTAAAATCTAATTAGGTAGAAAGTGATTTCATTAAGATAAGAGGGGTGGTTTTGGTTTAGGCGTGTTGAAAAAACAGATTAGGTGCTGGGTGTGTTCATGAATCAATTTGGGTATTGTGAGATTTCTCTCTCTCCATGACTTTTTGTCAGAAAATTTTCGCATTATTCTAAAAAATTGAGTTATAGTTCCAAACACAATTTTTGTGTTTTCAACCCCTAAAAAACTAACCTGAAAACATGGTGACAAACACACTTTTTGTATTATAAGAATTTGAAAGCAAATTTTGAATTCACTTTTTTGATGACTGTTTTCACATTGTTTTGAAAACAAAAAAACACCAATACTCTAACCAAACAGGAGTGCGCCTACTATGAAAAGACAATAACTAGTACGATAATATTTGTTTCTTTCTTCGAGTAAAGGGGCTTTATGTATGTGTTATTAGGGGCAATTTAATATTAGATACTAATATTATATATGATTTTGGGGAGGTCATGAGGCGATTGCTTATATATGATTTTCTAACATTAGATACTAATATTATACATGATTTTCTAACATAAGATACTAATATGTAACTATTGATTATCTTGTGTAATGATTGCATGTAATACCATCTCACACTAGTGTAAACCCCACAAATGAACTACTGATCTGTATGTAAGAGGCATAGTATGCAACTTTATGCAACTTGAGGGATTTGGTTTCAAACAAGATCACTCACGCACAAAAGTTTGAGTACAAATATGCACAAGGTGTCTTTTTCTTTTTCTTTTTTTAAAGGAAATATAAAAAGTAAAAAAGATCCAATTCAACTAGGGTTTGCCACTTGTGGTTTAAAGGTGTGTTTAAAAGTTGGATTTTTTTACCTTTTTTATTTTTAAATATGATAGATTTCAATTTATAGTATTGATTGCACGATTAGAGTTTTTTATTATCAGGTCAAGACACCTAGTGATTTTTTGTGTACGTAGAATTTTAACCTAGATCTTTTTTTCTTTTTCTTTTTTTATAACAGGCTTTATCGGTTGAAGTAGTTGGAACCTACTAGAAAAATTGTAAGCCAAAGACAAAAATAACCAACAAAATATGATGTTAGGATTTAAATATCTTAGTTTGTATGAGCAAACATGTAAATCAAAATTTGTCTTGTTATAGTTTTTAGATTTTATAGGTATGTTAAGACAGGTGCTCAAGGTTTTGTTTCTTAGTGTGCAAGAATGAAAATTCGATTCATTTCGACTGATCAAAAACTTATAGTTTTGATCAATCGAAATGCATTTTCACTAAAATGGATTTTCAGCCTAGCAGCCCATCAAGTGATTAGGGTTTCCTATTTTATTTTACTTAGTATATAAAGAATACTCTAAAAAACGGTTTTAGGGACTTTGGAGTTGCTCATTTGAGATCTAAAAGATTTTGTGCCTACAAGGAGCGGCGTTAGCTTTTGTCCAGTGTGTTCAAATGAACCCCAAGAGCTAGCAAAGAATTTTTTTTTTTTTTTTTAATTTTTCTTTTGTTTGACATTCTAAAATAAAATTTTGAACACCCTGTGTCCTTAGAGAAATGATATGTACATAATATTTTTACAACAGATCCTAAGTAACAGGTTGTTAATAGCTGTTACCAAAGTGGCCAAAATAGTTATTTTAGTGGTGGATTGAAATTAGAATAGTAACAACCTATCACCTAGAATTTGTTGTGAAATATTTATAAACATAGCACTTCTCAAGTCCTTGACCTTAAATCTTTTTTAATTCCAACTGAAATAATTAATTTGAATATGATCCTATTAACAATCTATTCTTGCAAATAAAAGTTACAATTAATTTATACTTTTGACCGAATTTGTGAGTGGAATAGCTAATTTTGAATGTGTTTTTAATTTGTTGTTTGTTTAGTGGGAATTGAGGCATGGGCTAGTCAATTCGTCAGTGATTAGCAAATGATAATACTAAAACACAATTAAACAATTATATAAGGAGTGATTCATTTCGTTAGTGATGCTATTGATGTTTATCTTATTTTTAAAGGCTATATTCATAATAAATCTAATAATCAACTTGACCTTAAATGTGATTAATAATCATATCTGACAGTGGTCTAAACCCAACATGTGACAAATCATATGCAAAATTATGCTTAGAATAGAATGGGTCGAGATACCCATCAAAATTGTCCCACTATAATACATATGCGTCAACAAGTTTTTTAATAAACAGAAACAAAAAATTTGAATCTATCACGAGATTAGCAAAACATATTAGTCAAACCCAAAATTCTGAAATTATTTTAGAACCAAACTCGAATATAAGTTTAGAAAATTAAATAATAATATGGAATCCAACCTACCAACCATAATTAATTTGAAAATTATCTTTTGACTAGTAAAATGAAAGGCTTTTCTATATAAATTATCAAACACAAAAATGATACCCTAATTAGTTTTAAAGAAGATGATTTCATATATGGTTTTAGTCAGTTGGATATCTCAATTATTTCCTTCATTTTCCAAGAAAGAAATCTGGAAAATATCATCAAGGTACTCACGAACCTACCCAATGTATCTAATTTCTTATTCTGAACATTTACTTGTTAGTTCGTATAGCTTCAACACAGCTACAGTACAGCTGGAAACTGGGCACCAAATCCCAGTGTTATTAAACCCAGCCCGGCCGACCGGTTGAACCAGTGACCCGGTGACCCGGTCAAAACCAGTGCAATCCAATGAGTTTTAAGCAACCCTTGCGACTCGGTTGGGTTTTATTAACCCGGTCGGATTTGTTAATTGTGCAAAATTACATTAATAGATCAATTTTATTGACTCTTTTATTATTTAAATGTATAATAATATGATAGTTTAAACAAGAGAAAACCTAAAAAGAAAAATCCAAAAAATGCATTGTTTCACTTTTCAATTTTCACAATTCTCAAAACCTACTACTACGGGCTGTTACTGTGCATCATTTTTTTTTATGCTTTGAAGTTTGAATAGATGTACTAGGCCAACAATTAGCATGTAAGTATAACCATATAACTCTGTGCCACCAACTATCTTCTTTTGTTTAGGTTTTTTTTTTTTTTTAATACTTTATTTCTTGATTGCTTTTTAGTTTAAGCATCTTTTGTTTAATTCAATGTGAGTATGTGAGAGACTGAGAGAAATATGCATTAGAGTTTGAAATTTTCCTTTTCATTTATTTAATATACATAATTTTTAGACATGTAACAAAATTTTCTTTAGCAAAGACTTTGTTGCAATCTTATGACATTTGTTTATTTTCCTTGTGAATTTTATAGAATTTTTAATGCTATCGCTTATGAAACATTGATTTTGAATTATAACGGCGAGTTTAATTTAGGCATATGCTTTTTTCTTTGTCTTTTTTTTTTTTTTAATTTACATATTCAGGTTATGATTTCTCAAACTTAATTTTATATATATTTAATTTTTAAAATCTTGTTATTTAACCCTGCGATTCAACCGATGACCCACTAGTTGAACCAATGACCTGGTGACCTAGCTCATAGACCGGGTCAACGTCTAGTTCAAGTTTAATAACTATGCCTAATCCTACTACTTTTTTTTAAGGTTTTTTCTTTTTTTTTTTTGGAAAGTTTCAACCTATGGTGTCTACTCTTGATGATAGTTTTTTATCATCAGACCAAGACACTAATCAGTTTTTGGTGTAGGCGGGGATTGAATTCCATATCTTCTATATAACCATCAAAGACTTTACCAGTTGAGCTAACTGGAACCCACTTTTTAAGTTTTTTTAAGATAACCTAATTGAACTACTTATATGTAGTCCCACTAGTCATTTTAGTATTAAAAATTTGTTATCAAATTTTTTTATTTTATGGTAATTACACTAGCTAGTATCATATCCATGTTAACAAAGAGAGGCTTAACTCATTGGAAAGAGAGGCTGCTGAACCTGAACATGATGCACCAACTCATATCTTTCTTGGAAGCTTAACTCATTCGAAGCAATAATCTTCACTTTGTTGCAATTGTATATCCTCAACCTTTTCAGTGATGGCCACTCTGAAGTGTGTTTTCCTGGATAGAAATACTTGAGTTCAGGTAGTGATTCAAGATATAGCGAGGTTATTCATGGGAACAAAAGCTTAATCGTTGTTTCCACTCCTTCCATGGCAACAATTTCCTCCAATCCACAATCGCCTATTGTTAGACTCTCAAGTTGTTCACAACTTTTGGCCACCAAGATTGGAAAAAAACTTTTCAAACTTTTACAATTAGAAACTTCAACTTCACCCAGATTTTGAAATGTCAAAATTGCTTGGCGATCCGAACTCCATACATGCTCAAGATTCAGAAGATTGAATAACCTCAGGACTCTCAATCGAGTGGATACCGTATCACATATTTCATCAACATTTACCCTTCTCATGTCAAATACCTCTTCTACCGAATTGCAATCCCTTATCTCCAATTCTTCAAGATTCTGGAGTCTTCTCAACATATTAGGCAGAAAAATGTTAATTAGATTTTTACATCTGCTAACATGCAACTCTTTTAGTTTGCAAAAGGAATCTGGAACAAGTTGATGATTGTGCCACAACATCTTTAGGTTATCCATGTCATTGATGTATATATCCTCCAAGTTAGGAAATCCAACCTACAGTTCTCACATATTTATTGAGTGAGTCAATAACATAGCCTTTATATTCCCAAATAATTGAGAAAAAGAAGATTTATAATGAGAATAAGAAATAGAGACAGACATGGGAAAAGTTAAAATTAAATTATATTCTAATAAACCACGTGGCTAGTACAACATGGAGCAAACTAATGAAAGCATTGAGGAAAAAAGAAACAAACCATCCTTTAATTGAAGAGAGATTCTGTGGGAGTACAGAGGTTAGTTTCTTCAAGTTCAATTCTTTATAAAATGTGATGGCTGTACTCTCGAAATTCAGATAACCAAAAAAATAAAAACAAAAACAATTGAATTGCTTGGCTTTTAATTTTAATTTTGAGAATCAATTCTTTGTTTTTTTTTTTTTTTTTGTGAGAACAATTGAATTGCCTGATTTGCTTCTGTAAGATCTTGTGAGTTTAGGGTAAATTATTTAGGTAAGAGATTTATATGAAGCATTTAATGGAAATCATTTTAACAGGAAAAAAAATTGTTAACCGAACAATGTCCATCAAGTATAAAAGCTATACAATTCAAACATTTTAATGTTGTTTAAAAAAAATATATTCAAACATTTTGGTGGAATTATTTGTGTACCTAGACTTATTGATTAACAAATTGTTACAGTATTAATTTTAATTTTTGGATAATTATATTAACTGTTTGTTTGGGAGTAGTTTATTTAGCTAAAATTGAAAACTTTTTTGTTGAAAGCATTGTAGATCAAGTTAAAAAGTAGCTGAAATAGTACACTGAGACCTATGAATAGTACCAAAAAGTGCAATGAGACCCATGAATAGTAACAAAAATAAGCTGAATAGTAGCAAAAATAAGCTAAATATTTAAAATAAAAAAATAAAAAAATTGGCTTTTTAAGCCAATGCCAAACACACACTAAGTGTTAAAGACTTATATCTATGTTAACGAATAAACAAGTACAAGTCCATACCTTTTCAATCAAAAAAAGGGGTTGTTGAACTGGAACATGATGGCCCAACCCGTCTGTATCTGAAAAGCTTAATTCATTCGATGCAAAATTCTTCACTTTGTCGCAATTGTATATCCTCAACCTTTCCAGTGATGGCCACTTTGAAGTGTGTTTTCCCGGATAAAAACACTTGAGTTTAGGCAATGATTGAAGCCTTAGATAGGTTATTCGTGGAAACACAAACTTAGTCATTGTTTCTGATCCTTCTTCCATAGCAACAATTTCCTCCAATCCACAATTCTGTATTGTTAGCCAGTTAAGTTGTTCAAGACTTTTGGCCACTGAGAATGGAAAAAGACTTTTCAGACTTCTACAGTTAGAAACTTCAACTTCACGCAGATTTTGAAATGTCAAAATTGCTTGGAGATCCGAACTCCATACATGCTTAAGCTTCAAAAGATTGAATAACATCAAGACTCTCAACTTGTTGGATACCGTACATATTTCATCAATATTTACCCCTCTAATGTCAAATACCTCTTCTACTGAATTGCAATCCCTTATCTCCAATTCTTCAAGATTCTGGAGACTTCTTAACATATTAGGCAGAAAAATATTCATTAGATTTTTACATCTGCCAACACGCAACTTTTTTAGTTTGCAAAAGGAATCTGGAACAAGTTGATGATTATGCCACAATATCTTCAGGTTATCTATGGCATTGATGCATATATCCTCCATGTTAGAAAATACAACCTACAGTTTTCACATATTTATTGAGTGAGTCAATAACACACCTTTATATTCCCAAAATAATTGAGAAAAAGAATATTTATGTTGGGAATAAGACATAGAGACATCAGACAAACATGGGAAAAGTTAAAATTAAATTTTTAATATTTGAAAGAATTATCAAATTACTAATGTATAATATCTATTATGTGGTATAATATTTAGAGAAGTAATTTTAATAATATTATATTTCACTAAAAAATATTTAAAAAAAAAATTTAAATTGTTAAGATTAATATAATTAAAATGCAAATATTTATTTATTTCTACTAATTTAAGCAGACAACTACTTTTTTTTTATATTATTGGTTGTGTGTTATTAAAATCTTTTTTTGTCTTTTATTGGGTTTTTTTTAGATTATTTATTATTTGTATATATATTATATGTCATTAAAAGAAGTTAGGAAATGTAAATTCCTTTAATATAACAATTTTTTTGGAAAGAACTATGACTAAAAATATGAATATATTTTACTTTGATGAATTCACAGATATTTATATATTTTGGCAAAATTAAGCAAACAATATCTTTTTATTCAAGTATCATGTAATATTATATTTGTCTTTTCTTTTTGATAATTTGGTTTCAATTCTTGCGAAAACAAACATACATGAGAAGTTATGCTATATTTTCAAATATATTTTTATAATAAGTACTCCAAATAAATTATTTCTTATATGAATTTTAAAAAATAAATATATAAATCTATTTATAAATAATTAGTGCCCCATACATATAATATACCTAATACTCAAGCAATTATTCTAACAAAAAGAAACCACAGCTATTAAAAAAAATCTAATATACAGTAACTTGATAGAGGCATGGTGGTGACATATGGGTTAAGAGTGGCTGACTCAAGAATCAAGACTATCACTTGTATAATAGAATCTCTCATCCATATGTCAAATTCGTCAGTTTCTTCGCAAAAAAAGTAAAAGAATTGCTACACTGAGGTCATGATCCTGGTGATATACGGGTTAAGTGTTCGTTTGGCAAAAATTATTTTTGTCAACTTATTTTACTATTAAGTTTATTTTTGCTACTATTCATGAGCCTCACTACACTTTCTAATTTGGTACTATTCATGTATTTTATTATACTATTTCAACTAACTTTTACATTTATTTACAATACTTTCAACAAAAAGTTTTTAGTTTCAATAAAATAAGCGGATCCCAAACAGACCCTAAGAGTGACTGACTCAAAAATCAAGATTATGACTCTTGTATAATCAAATTTAGGACAGAAAGTGAATCTTTAAAATGCTGAAAATACAGTATCGACCTTCATTTTTATTCTCATTTTACGAAGGGTACCGTATGATATAACCTTAACTCACATGATTGAAGTGCATGATTTCCCCAATACTAATTTCGTCTTCCTTTGTGCATTGTACCCCTAACTAACCATGCAGTGAGCTCTCAATCTTCATATTTCTCTATCTCAAACAATTAACAACTGTAATATGACAATTGCAGAAAAATCTATAACCAAAAAAAAAAAAAAAAAAATGAGAGTTGAAATACTGTATCACACCTAAGAAATTGGAAAATCTCAATGTATATGTTAATGATAGGATTCCAACATCCAAAAGGAAAAAAGGGGAAAAAAGTGAAATTCTCAATGTCTAAAGTGATGTGTTTGAGGAATCCTAGGGAAAGAGCGGAAGAAGTCATAAGATTTGGAAAATAGTGGAATTAAGCTATATAATTATTTTCAAGCGCACGTCGATCCTGTAATGGACATGTGAAAGAATAGAGGGAAGGTGAGAAACTAAAAAGTTAAAGAGATTGGAAAGAGACAGAGGAAGAAGAATTGCGAAACAGCGGCCGAAGAATATACATATACAAAATGACGAAAAATAGAACGTTTGGCAAGGTTTTATTTTTATTTTTTTAATCATATGAAGGAAGAATTTTGACTGTAGTGCAGTTTAGGATAGATGTAAAAATTTTGACTGTATTTTTAGTTTTTTTTTTTTTTTTTTTTTTTTTTTGCATCAAATTCGGAACGTATTTCGTTTTTAAATGTTCCATTGAATGAAAATTATTTTAACTGGGAATAAATGCCAAAAAGTAATGGAAGGAGTTGATAGTAGTTAGTGGATATTTATTGTTGATAGTAGCAATTATGTTGTCAATAAAATTGACATATACCAAATATTGCTTGCCATATGACATTATCTCTCCAACTCATCTAAATGAACGTAGAAATTTGTCACATGTCAAGTGCTGGAAGCTTCATATTTCACAATGGTATAGCCATAGATTAGATATATTATAGTGTAAAATATTATTTTGATCTCTAAACTTTATCAAAAAAAAATATATTTCAAAATTTTAAAATGTTTGCTTTTCGTCTCTAAACTATAGAAAAATTCAACTTTTTTCCCCTAAACTACTAAAAATGTTTTACTTTTGGACCTTAAACTTATAAAAAAAAAAAAAAAAAAAAGCCTTAAACTATTGGAAAAAGTTCTTTTTCCATCCATATTTTTGCCTCTAAACTATTAAAAAAAATTACAAAGTTTAAGGATGAAAAAAAATATATTTTTAAAGTTTAAGGATAAAAAACAAACTTTTGATAAATTTTAAAGATTAAAATAGTACTTCACCTTATACTATATATTAGATAAGTTGATAACTTGTGCATTGCATGACAAAATTTAATAAATTGTAATTTTTTTCTAAATAAAAAATTTGATAATAATTATAGTAATTATTAATATGTATTGATTATGTTTATACTATTTAAAGAAAATATGATATGACAAGATTTAAAGGCAGGGTTTAAATAAATTAGTAATTATTAGGTAGCACCGAACAATGATGAAGTAGTGTTTATTTCTTTCACATTTATGGTAGATCCTACTAATTAAATTCATGATAAGATCCATCATAACTATGAGATGAGAGTGCACTACATCACTATTCTCCAGGAGCACCTACTAATTTTTTTGAATATGTTGACAAACAAATTGTTATTAATTTTAATTTTCAGATTATTTTAGGATAATTATTATATTCATGTTAACAAAGAAACAAGTATAAGTGCATACCTTTTCAAACAGAAAAAAGGGTTGTTGAGCCGGAACATGATGGCCCAACCCATCTGTATCTAGGAAGCTTAATTCATTCAAAGCAACAATCTTCACTTTGTCGCATTTGTGTATCGTCAATTGTTTAAGTGATGGCCACTCTAAAGTGTGTTTTTCTAGATAGAAATACTTGAGATCAGGCATCAATTCAAGACTTAGAGAGACTAGTCGTGGGAACACAAACTTATTCACTGTTTCTGATCCTTCTTCCATAGCAACAATTTCCTCCAATCCATAATTGTGTATTTTTAGCCTCTCAAGTTGTTCCAGACTTTTGGCCACCGAAGCTGGAAAGAGACTTTTCATACTTTTACAGTTAGAAACTTCAATTTCATGCAAATTTTGAAATGTTAAAATTGCTTGGGGACCCGAAGACCATACATGCTTAAGATTTGGTACATTGATTAACTTCAAGACTTTGAACCGAGTGGGTACCACCATATCACATATTTCATCAACATTTTTCCCTTCAACTTCAAATACCTCTTCTACTAAATTGCAATTTCTTATCTGCAAATCTTCAAGATTTTGGAGTCTTCTCAAGATATTAGGCTGAAAAATGTTTATTAGATTTTCACAGTCATCAACACACAATTTTTTAGTTTGCAAAAAGCATCTGGATCGAGTTGATTGTGCCACAACATCTTCAGCTTATATATGCCATCGATGTGTAGATTCTCCAAGTTAGAAAATGCAACCTACAATTCTCACATATTTATTGAGTGAGTCAATAACATACCTTTATATTACCCAATGAAGAAGAAGATTTATGGTGAGAATAAGACATAGAGACAAACATGACAAAAGTTTTTTTTTTTTTTTTTTAGTAAATAGTAATACTTATTAGAACACACACTGAAATAATAATAGTGTTTTAAATTGAGTTTATAATACATTACATAACCAAAGTACAACTAAACATAAGATAAGTTAATTAAATTATATTCCAAAAACCCATGAAGCAAGTAGAACATGGAAGAAACTAATAAAAGAAAGGGGGAAAAGGAAAACAAACCAGTCTTTTAACGAAGAGAGATTTGAGTGGTAGACAGTAGGTTCATTTCTTCAAGTTCTTTCTAAAATGTGATGTCCACTACACCAAAATAAGTCTATTACATCAAGTGTTAATACAACAAAATTAGTATAGTGATATTAGACATAATATCACATCTAAAAATTAAAAGTCGTTGCAATAGTAACTTAAAAATAGTAAATTATTACATTAATAATAATTAGTTGTAATAATTTATAATTTTCAGTTGCAATAGAGATTTTATTACTAAATTGAATTTAGAATTTTTTTTGCAATAACTTAAATTAAAGAAATCAATTTTTTTTAATAACTTAAATTGAAGAAACCATTGTAATAACTTGATACCAATTATATATTTTGCGATATATTATAATAGAATTTTCAAAGAGATGGCTTATTGCAACAAATTTAACAATGCAATAACTAAAATATCAATTATTTTACAATCTATTGCAATGACAAACATGAAGCTGCAATGAATATATTATTGCAATGATCTAATTTCAATTATTTTACAATCTATTGTAAGAAAAAATATGAAAAAATTAACTATTATAATAAATACATTGTTGCAATAATTTGAACCCAAATTATTTTTGTCAATTCTTTACAATCTATTGTAATAAAATTCATGAAATAATAGCCTATTGCTACAAGATATTCGAAGTAATAAATTGTTTATTGCAATAGCAAATATATTATTACATCAAAAATTTCATTAAAATATTTAAGGTTTATTGCAACAAATTTTTTTTGTAGCACAAACTTTTTACCTCAAATTTTATTGCAACACTTCGCATAAACTATTGCAATGACTTCAATGTTATTGCAACGATTTTTTTTGTTGTAATAAATAATTTTTGTTGTAGTGGTCTGTGCTCACAAAATTTAGATAACAATATTGCTTCGAGGATAAAAAATCAATTGAATTTCTTTAAGTAAAATCTCGCTTTGGGGCAAATTATTTAGCTCAGAGATTCTAAAGAGGAAAGACCAATTTTGGTGTATCCCAAACGATGATTTGTGGTAATGTGCCACATTGCTACCCCACTAGCATAAACCCATTGCACCCGATTTTAATGTCTGTAGCACCCGATACCTAAACCACTTCAACACCAAGTGTTCTCTTTCCATCCCGTTAGATAATGGGCGCCCAACCCAACCCGATTTGTTTCTATTTTTTTAAAAGCAAGAATGAGAATTCAAAATGGGGGTAGTTTTAGTTTTTATTGAAGCTCAAAAAAGCAAGAAAATATATACATATATATATATATATATAATTTCCCTCTAGTTTTCGTGGTAAACAAACTTAGTTTGGACCTTAATACTAGTAATTAAACAAACTAATTTAAACATTCTAATTATATTTCAAATGATCAAAGGATTCAGAGTATTGTTGCAAACAAAAGAATTAAGAATATTGTTAGTGGAATGCTGATATGGCAGAATCTAAACTCTTAAATCATAAAAAAGTGGTTAAGATTTAAAAAAAATCTAATGGTGGAGTACCCTAGGAAATCTAAAGGATCTGAATCCATGATCAAATAAGTTAAATAAGGAAATAAAAAGGGCATGATTGAAGTAATTTGACATGCACAAAGAAAATCAATTATTGACTAATAGGAAGATAGATGTGATATGTGTTTGTCTAACATATTACCTCAAATGGAAATTTCGTAAGCAAATTACGTCAATCTAGTAATTTGTGGGAAGTAAATGATATTAATAGAATCAATACTTTCCATCAAAATGAAAGTCATAATCATGATATATAAGGAATTTGACTTTGCAATAATGAATAACTAGCAAGTAATTTCCATACAAGTGAAAGTCAAATTCATGCTCAACTTTTAGTATAATGCTCAACTTTAAAATGTGTACGTGTGAAGGTTATCACAATCTATAGAGGATATTAAATTGTAAGTCATAACAATACCTTTTTGTTGAAAAGTGGTTGAGAATCAACATTAGAACAGAAGCCCATTAAATTTGGTAATCTTTTTAGATTTAAAGAACGCAATTGAGTGAAGTCAATTGTATCCGTAATGATGTCATCATTGACCTGTATCCCATGTTTTCTTTCCTTTGCAACAATTGCACTCATTACCTTGCAATCCTCAATCTCTATTTCTTGGAGTTGCGAAAAGCACCCGAGCAAGGCTGAGGAGAAGACAAATATCAAATTATCACATTTTCTTATTTCTAACTTTCTCAAATTGTGGAAAGACCCCATTGCAAGTTGGTTATGGCATATCTTTTCCAAATTGATCATATTGACTAGAGAAAGTAACTCCAAAACAGGAAAGGCAACACATTGAAACCATATCGAATCAATGATGTATTGAATCTCAACACTGTTTTGAACATAAAGATGCTTCAATCGTGGAAAACCTTCCTTATCAACTTCATAAAGAATATTTTTAATACCCTTCCCAGGAGCCAAAGTGAGATATTCGCAACTTTTCAACAAAATTTTAATTCCATCCTCTTCTTGAAAGCTTCTATCAAGGTCAATTTTCAATCTTCTTGAGATTTCAAACTCAACATGACTATTACTATCCCAATCCCAATCAGGGCCTATTAATATTTCATACCTTACCAACTTATCAAAAAGTAAGGCATTTGGTAGAATATTGGGATTCGGAATATGTATACATAATGTGGTCAAGTGTGACAAATGATCTAACTCTTAAGACTCTAGCATTGCTTCTTTCTGTAATTTCTCCATCAACCTGCCATTGATTAAAGCTACGATTCATATGTATTTCTTCTAAGATTTTCAAATTTGATAGTACATTTGATGGAATGGCTTCAAGTTTGGTGCACTTTCTCAAATCCAACAATTGAAGGTGAGTCAACTGCCTTATTCCCATGGGTAACTGCTTAATCTCGGATTTAAGTAGGACAAGAGCTTTCAAATTCTTCAGTTCGCCAATTAAAGCCAAGTCTTCTGACTCGCACTTAAGCAAAACCAATGTCTGGAGGTTCTGAAGAAGTGAAAGGGATAAAGGAAGTGGGAGACTTATTAGTCTCATCAAAACTAAAACTTTTAGATTTTTTGCCCCTTCAAAAAAGTGATTAGGAATTGGAAAAGAATTTTCTTTATCACCCAAAATAATGAAGTTAAGTTGTGGACATTCCAACCTTTTAGGAAGCTCACTAAACTTGGCTTCAAAAAGTGCGATTCCAATGGAGTCTTTCATTTTTTTTCATATTGGACCATTTTTCTGAATCATCTGAACTTCTTATGGTTAACATTTTCTTTTCTTTGTCTACAATATAAATGGCAACATCACGAATGACATCATGCATTTTAAATGTACCACTTTCATAACCTTCTAACAACAAGCAAGAATCTTTTAGACTTTCGACCAATGTGTGGACCATATTTCTCACTTTGTTAGGTTCTAAGGTCTTAGGATTTTATGTATTTAGAACTCTAATTTGTAATGTTGGCAAACCATGATCAAAACATTGTATTTAGTCTTATTTAGACTTGCTCAAAGTTGGTTTAATATTGTAAAGTTGGAATCGAGTGGCTGCAGAAGTACTTGGGACTCTCGGCCTGGCTCGATCGATCGAAGAATAGACTCGATCGATCGAAAATCGCACAGGTTGAATTTTCTGCAGAATTTCCAACTCAGCCCTACTTCATTAAACGTTTAGGGTTTTATGTTTTTACCCTAGGTATATAAACAAAACCCTAGCCACGTTTTTGAAGGTTGTCCATATTGTATTGTTGCTCATACATTGCTGTTTTGTGTGAATCTCGTGTGAGATCTTTGAGGAGCTTTCCTTTACACAAAACTTAGGGTTTTCATGGTGGAGATGATTTCAACATCTTGAAGATCATTACTGTTGCAACCATTGGAACTTAAAAGAAAAGCAAGCGGGGAGCTTGTAGCTGATTGAAGAATTCAAGAAAGAAGTAGTCCGTGGATTCGGAGCCTGCGCGTGGTCGTGTCAGGTGTTGCAACCATTGGAGATTAAAAGAAAAGCAAGCGGGGAGCTTGTAGTCCTTTTGTACGAACTTCAATTCTTTCATAGTGAATTCAGGTTAGCCTTGAGGATCGGTGGGTCAAATCCTCCCCAGGTTTTTACCGTGTGGTTTCCTGGGTGATCATATCTTGTGTTATTTATTTTCCGCTGCATTATTATTCTTGATATGATTGTTTGGATTGTTTTAACCTAGAATTGCTTAATTTGACTAAGTAACAACTTGGCTAATTAATCTAGGCTACGCAATCTGTGTGTTTAAGGGGTCTAAAACCGTTCACACTTCTTCCATTTTATAAACATCTTCAAAGAAGTCCAAACCCACCAAATATCTCCATAAGAGATCTATCTTTATGACCATATCTTCTTCAAATGAACTGCAGAACAAGAATAAAGACTGCGCTTCCTTACTTAAAAAATTGTAACTAAACTTTATACTCGAGTATACCTTCTCATGCATCCCTTTGATCTGTGTTGGATTTGCCCTTTTTAACTGTCGCAAGGCATCCTTCCAAACATTTGGGTTCTTTTGATTTTTCAATGTATTCGCAACTGTTGTAATTGCAATCGGTAAGCCAGCACATTCTTTGACAACCTCAACCATGGTAGATTGGAAATTCAAGTTTTCAGCTAAATCACCCACTATCTTCGAAAAGAAGTATTTTGCTTCATCGTTTAATAAAACTCCAACAGAGAATATTTCTTGAGCATCCATATCCGTGGCCAATACATCTCGAAATCTAGACGTTAGCAATAGCTTGCTTCCTTTGTGATCATTCCCAAATGAAATTCCAAGATCCTCCAAGTCAATCTTGTTCCAAATATCATCTATAATTAAAAGGATCTTCTCTTTCTTCAACCGCTCACGTAGCAAATTTGCTTTCTGAGAATCGGTCTCCTCATCTTGAAAACTCAAACCCAATTCTTTCGCAATGTCTTTCTGGATCTTTTTCAAGTCTGGAGCATGAGATACAACTACTGTAACAATACTTTTAAATAACTTGTCTTCTATGACTTGTGTAGCAACTTTTCCAACAAGCATGGTCTTGCCCAAACCGCCCATCCCACAAACCCCAATGGCACAGATATTATCATCTTTTAGAGCCTTCATAACTCCATCGAAAATTATCTTTCTTGATTCAAAGTCCTCATAACCTTTAGTAGAATTTGTAGTACCTCCTTGAATATGGACACGATGGCCAACTGTCTGGAACGTGCCCTTATCCTTGATATCCTTGACGACCAATCCCAACTCGTGTGCTCTTCTGCCAAGCTCATAACGGGTCTTCAAATTTGCTTGGCTTTCGTCCTCAAAAGAATTTTTGTACCTCTGCGGTGATCTCCTCAACACTTGTCAGCCATCTCTGTACCTTAGCTTCAATTTCTTCTACATTCCTTTGAGCAGCTTCGACCTTTTGTTGCACACATTCTCTTCAATTTGATTACATTTTCATTGACAATATTAAAAAAAGCTTCACCAAGTTAGAGATTTTTTTTTTTTTTTTTTTGGGACTAAAAGTCTAATACGGCAGGTTGTAATAAGGTTTGATGCATTAGATTCTTGCGCATATAATCTTTTTTTACAACATTGACATTATCTTTTTTTTCTTTTTCTTTTTTCTTTTGAGAAGGAAATATATCCTTTATCTGATCCATCATATAACAGAATTTGGTCTGATAATAACAATAAAAATTAGTATGAAGATAATAATTCCCAAAATCCAATTTAGTTTTTTTTTTGGGTAAATATAATTTCAAATCTAATAGGGGATTACGTTCTTGGCAATAGTAAATTCTCATGCCGTTGGTGTCTTAAGTCCTAACTCCTGTTTTATATCATGGATAAATACAACTTACAAATACTATACATGATTAACTACTTTCATTATGGCGGGAAAAAGTTAATTAAATTTTTTTTTTATGACAAAAATTGCACAATTTTATAAATTTATTATTCAGTGGAACTATCCGATGCCATGTGTCTCATCCAATTTTCTTAGTTTTGGTATAACTATTTACTACACTACAAAAATCTAATTTAATTTTCATAATTTTTTTTGTGCTAAATGAGTTATAAAGTGAAAATTCAAAATTCAAAATTAAAAAAAAAAAAAAAACCATCATTGATTCATTTTTCTTATTATTATTATACAAATAGTAGTTTGACAAACTAAAATTGAGAATTTCATGGATAACAATTTATATGATTTTTTTCCTCATTTGTTTCAAATAAACTTAAATTTAATAATAGCTAATTTATATATTCACATATACAAACATTATATATATTATATATAAACTTGGTAAAATTTTAATACATGCTTTTGTGAGTTTCAAATAGCTCAACTGATAAAATTTCTTGTTTTCGAATAAGAGATCTGAGATTTGATCCTTGTCTTAAAAACCAATTGGTGTCTTAGTCTAATTATAAGAAAAATTTTTAGGAGCGGACACCATAAATTGAAACTATTTTTTTAAAAAAATGGTAAATTGTAGATTACATCCCTAAAATTTGGAGGTATTTAGATTTTACACCCTAAAATTTCAGAATTTGGATTTTACCGTCTGAAGTTTGAAAGTATTTGAATTTTACACCCTGACGTTTCAGAATTTGAAATTTACCACTTAAATTTTAGGGGTGTTTGGATTTTACTCCATGAAATTTCAAAATTTTAGGGTGCTAAATCCAAACATTCCTAAACTTTAGGAGTTAAAGTCCAAATTTTGTAACGTCAAGGTGTATAATCTAAACACCCCAAACGCCAGGAGGTAATATCTAAATTCTGAAACTTCAAGGTATAAAATTTAAACATTCCCAAACTTTAGGAATGTAATTTGCAATTTACCCTAAAAGAAAAGTTAAGTTATATTTATTTGTAAATGTATCTCATGTATATGCCACTCACACACACCCACAGTTCGGCTCTTTCTTTTTTTTTTTTTCTTTTTCTTTTTTTTTTTTTTTTTTTTTTTTTTTTTTTTTTTTTTTTTTTTTGTCTGGAACAATGGTGGAGGAGCGATTGGTATTCACAATAGAAACAGAGCACTCACAACACGTTAATGCGATTTTTTTTTTCTGGCAGCAACCTGGAACAATGGTGGAGGAGCAATGTAGAGACTCATACAGACAAAGGATTGAACACCAAATGTAGAGAGAGAGGGAGAGTCAGACGTTTTCTTTTGTTGGGTTTAGGGATATGTTTTGAATGCAATAAATAAGGGACAATTAATGAGATACTTGTAAGAATATTAGCATTAATGAGAAAAAAATTTTGACCATTTGATCTACTTAAATCTAATGGCTTAAAAAAGGTGTGACTCTTTAGAGTTACACCAGGTGTAACTTGAACCCATCTCTATATATATATATATATATATATATTTATTCCGATCTCTGTGAGAGGTCTGATACCATAACCAAAAAAAAAAAGAAAAAAAAGAGAGCTTTCTTGCTGAATTAAAATCTTATTGATGGAAAAATTAAAATGAGAAAGCTTAATTAAAACAAATTACATGCTATGCTTGTATACTGATCGTGAAAAGACTAACAAACTTAACAAACTAACAAAAAATAGAAAGAACCAGTAATAACATTACACGTGTTCTAATTATTATTATCATAACAGAAAGTCTCATATGTCGGTCATACGTGTTTCCACTAATCTTGACTACTCCCTTTTCAATCATTTCTTTTTTCTTTTAATTGCAACGTCGTTGTTTCTTTCTTCCTTGTTTTCCTTTACCATAATAGCCTTCTTCTTTCGTTCTTCTTGAATTTCAACAGTATTTTATAAAAGTTAATAATCTATCTATATATTACTAAAAGCTGAAGCGTAGCATTTATTGTTACTACGCTCCAGTTAAGCCACATCAGCATCCACCTCATTATCATTTTCTTTCCAATTTTCCTATAATTGTTTTTAACATTTACTTTTTTTTTTTTAATATTTACATTTTTCCAACCTTTCTTCATCCTTATCTTTTCATCTCCCAACTACCCTCTACATAAATATTCTTCTTCTTCTTTCTCTTCATCTTCCTTTATTTTGTCTCTTCTTATTCACACTCTCTTACTATAAATTGGTAACAATCTATTCCATTCTATGCATGGTTTTCTCTCATAAAAAAAAGTTCTCTCTCTCTCTCTCTCTCTCTCTCTCTCTCTCTCTCTCTCTCTCTCTCTCTCTCTCTCTCTCTCTCTCTCTCTCTCTCTCTCTCCAATTTTTCGATGAATTTTATACATTCTTCTATTTATGCCAAATTACTAAGCTTTGGGAATCCTTTCTTTTCTTCTTTCTTCTTTGTTTTTCTACACTAGAATCATTATGCTCATTTCTCACTTAATTTAATCGGGTAGTTTGCTGGAATTCAAAAAAAGGTTCTCTCTCTCTCTCTTTCTCTTCAATTTTTCGATGAATTTTTTATGCATTCTTCTATTTATGCCAAATTACTAATCTTTGGGAATTTTTTTTCCTACACTATAATCATTATGCTCATTTTCTCACTTAATTTATTGGGTAGTTTTGCAGGAATTCAAGTAAAACCAGACAATAAAGAATTTTACGGCATTGGAGAACGCTTCAATATATACCAACCAAAGTTGAAAGTCAGCAAATTTGTGGAGCTATGATTAAGCTCCAAATGGGATTGATGGTATTGCCATGTGTCTTTAATTAGCATCCTTATTTCTATTTCTCTATATATGTTTCCTAGAATTAGTATTAGTCTCATTTTTATTTTCTTTATTATATTCTAGGTAAACCAAGAGTTCTTTAAAACTCCACATTGGTTAATGCCATTGAGATTTGTTTTTTAATTTTTTTTCCTCTTTAAGTAATGTTACCTTTTTTTGCTCTTTCTTATAACTCTAATTAATGTTGATGGTTCTTTTTTTTTTTCTTTTTTTTTGAGTAGTTAAGGGTTGATGTTCTTTCTTACAAAGAAAGAAAACAATTGAAAACAATTGAATTCTGCATAAACCTGTACCTAAGGGGACATTGAGCCTTTGTTTATTTTATTAGAGACAATATATTAAAGGGGCATATCCTTTGCCATTGCATTGCATTTCTTAGAGGTTAAAAGATAAAGCTTGTTATTATAGGAAAACATTTTGGGTGGAGATAAGGCGTCATTTTGTTTGCTCTAAGAGTAACAAAAGATCCTATTATAAAAGGAAGCCCACAATCATATCACATGCTTATTACCACTAACCATGAGCACTACTCATTATTCTCTCTCACCATGTTTCTACTACATTTGCATTTAGAAACCAAAGATTTAAAATTTATTCCCAATAGAAGATTTGTAGAATCATTCAGTTTTTATAGGAAACTAGCCGCAAACTCGCATGATGCGTGGGATATAAATATTATGCAGTGAAGTGTAATATATAAAAAGTAACAATTACTTCAAGCATAGTCTTTTTTCCAAAAAAGAAAAGAAAAGATTTTTACACTTTTTTTAAAATCTTTTTATCTCTACAAATATATCATTTTAAATATTTTTTTTTTTGTGTATTTCATTAATAATTTTTAGGTGAACCATATTCATCTCTTAAAGAATAAGGAAATTATTATATAATAAAAAATAATCACAAATTACAGTGTTAACTTAACCAAAATTAAAATAAAACTAAAGAAATAAAAAATAGATTTTATAATAATTTATTAGTCAAAAAATTAGTAGGCATATTCAAATTTCTATTTCCAAAAACAACTAAGTATTAATCCAAACCAAAATTCAATCAAAATTATAAAAAGGAAAGAAAAGACTTTCTTATGGGAAATTAAAAAAGCACAATCCTAAAACACATATTAAAAAAAAAAAAAAAACCATCAATCTTAATTTGAGTTATAAGAAAGAAAAAAAATCTTTTATGTGCAATTGTTCTCTTTATTGGTAAAGAACAAAAATCTTTTATGTGCAATTGTTCTCTTTATTGGTATTTATTGTTATATATTTTATTTTTACTTTTTTTTCTTCTCATCTTATGTTATTCAACATTTAAAATAAGTCACATCTTCTACACCATTAAATTATTTATATTTTCTCTCTTTTTATTTTTAATAATTAAACATGGAATATTTTATTTAAATAATAAATTATCCTTGAAAAATTGTACTTTTTTTTTCATTTACACTTTGTCCAAGCTTTTTCCTTACCTTTATCTTTTCATCTCTCCACTACCTTCTACCTTAATATCACTATTCATCTCCCCACATCTTCCATATCATTAAATTATTTATATTTTTCTCTCTCTTTTATTTAAAAATTAAAAATTAAAAATTATACTTAATTTCAATAAATAAAAGTGTCATCATAAAGTGGAGTAATACTAGGGACACACTCATTCTCAAACCCAATACATCAAAGAAAAAATATAATACAAAACAAATGCCAATTGGGAAACACTAAATTAAAATAATAATAATAATAATGAGGATATCAAACAAAATATAATATAAGAAACTAATATTTATGGATATACTACTTAAGAGTAGCAAAATTAAATGAACAAAAAAAACTTCAATGCATATTTAATGCAATAAAATCATCATCCAATTTTGGAAAACAATAGGCTGCTTATGGAGAGAGAGAGAGAGAGAGAGAGAGAGAGAGAGAGAGAGAGAGAGAGAGAGAGAGGAGAGAGAGAGAGAGAGAGAGAGAGAGAGAGAGAGAGAGAGAGAGAGAGAGAGAGATGGTAATAAAAAAAAAATCAAATGTCAATTAGTAACTATTAATTGGAAAACAAAGAGGTTGTAAAGAGAAGTAAAAATTAAAAATAAATATGACCAATATGGAGAACATTAAAAACTTAACGGTGCAATAAAATCAACCGTTACATTCACTTAAAAAATTGAATCAATAATCAATTATTATACACAATCATAGCAATATATTTAAACTTAAAACTAATCAAACTCTAATTCATAACTAAAAAGAGATGTTCTCATGTAATAATAGAAATTACATAAGAAATAAAGTTAGAAATTTTAAAATCCCTTTTTTGACATTTCATTTAACTTTATATATATATATGTGTGTGTGTGTGTGTGTGTGTGTGTGTGTGTGTGTGTGTGTGTGTGTGTGTGTATATATAAATGTAATCTTCATACACAATTACATTTAAAAATCTAATAAACAATGCTACATCTCATTTAACACCTCTGTTATGAAAATCATTAGCCAGTAAATATATGATAATAGTAAAAAACGTTATAAATGAAATTATGGAAAAAAAAAAAGTGATAAAACTAATTAGCTACTATCATTGTGAAGTAGTAGTCTATGATTTTACACATCTAAAGAAGTGGAATATATAGAGTTTACTTAAGGTATATGTAAAGATTCACGTTAAAAAAAAGATATGTAAAGGTTAAAAAAATGTATATTCTATAAATAAATAAAAAGGTATATGTAAGGTTTTTACTAACTTAAAAGAAAATGAAAAATCAATTAATAATAACAACAAGAATTACAACAACAACAATAATAATAATATAGAGGTAATTACATTCCCCTTCCTTGAGGTTTGAAGAAATGACACTCTACCTCAAATTTGAAAGGAAAAAATATTTCCACCCTTTACATTTGTTTAACCAAACTTTGTTAAATTAATATTAAAATATTGTGTACTAACCTGCCTGTACTTAAGATAGGTTCCAAAATTATCCTTAATTTTAAAATTAAATTCTCTTATTTTAAAATTTTAAATTAAAGTGTATTTCAAAATATTAAGTAATGTCTTTTGCTTTTTTTCCCCCCTTTTCTTTTCCCAATGAGTTATGGAGAGATTTGTCATTTCAAATCTTTTGGTATTTTATAAATTTGTATTTTAATTCTAAAGTTATGAGTAATGTCTTTACTAACCATGGTTAAACATTTATAAACAGGTTCTTAAATAAATTTAAAATATTTTGTTATTAATATAAACAAAATGGGAGAGTGTTATTACTTATTACTCCAAATACATATAATAAGATCACCCTAAAAAAAAAATTATCTCGCACAATGCGCGGGTTTGCGACTAGTAATAATAATAATAATAATAATAATAAAGTTTTTAGCTAAAGTTGAGTTGAAAAACCACAAGTCTTACCTCCAAGTACTCCTCTCATTTTTATATTTAGATATTTTTGAACGACAAAAAATTGATATATACGTATTTTATTTAGATTAGAAATAGTATTCATATTTTGTATAGATTGGGATTGCTTTCAACCTTTTTCTCATCAATGTGTTTCGAAAGTATATATAATTGACTGTTACAAGCAATGGCAACTCTATGCCGTTTGATATATAATTTTTTTTGTTAATGTGAAATATTATGCACATATTACCAAGTTTCTATTACTCAGAGATGATACCCAGTGTGTCTATTAGCAGAGACTAGTGTGTACTAGCATTGTAAATTTACACCGTAAACATTGTTCTACACAA
The DNA here is from genome assembly GCF_002906115.3 of Quercus suber. NCBI lineage: Eukaryota > Viridiplantae > Streptophyta > Magnoliopsida > Fagales > Fagaceae > Quercus > Quercus suber. Next base: position 365,157 of record NW_027070116.1, read on the forward strand.
TTATAAAAGGATTTTACACCGTAAGCAGAGACATTAGTTTTTATTTTTGGAAAAAAAAATTTCGAGAATTGAAAAAGTATCGACAATTTTTTCAATTTTCGAGAAAAAATTTTCAAAAATAAAAAATTTAATGTACCTAAGACACACATTAACCAGACATTATAAAAAATATACAATATAAACTAAGAATTTTCCATATAACCATTTTCAGTGAAAAGTTGTTGGATGCATTCAAAGCTCTCTTCCCAATACCGTTTTATGTTGGTATTAAGATCTCCGTTCTGTTTACCAGAAAAAAAGATCTCCGTCCTGAAAACATATACTATTAAATAAATTCGTAGTACGGTATTCCTTCTAATTTTTTCTGCCAGTTGAACCTCCTTGAGATTTGGAGTCCATACGACTCCATTAGAGAACATTTTCAGTTCAGGGCATTCGGTCACCGTTACTCGTCCCAATAATGGGAATCTGATGGTGCGATTACTCATATTGAAGCCTTTGAGACTGGGTAAATATTCAAGCTCAAAATATTTCAATTGACTAAAAGAAATCTCATCTCCTGCTTCGTCTCCTCCCTCATTTGTTAATATTTCTGTCAATGTTTTGCATTCATCTATGATCATTTCCCTGAGTTGTACCAAACTTTTAGCTGTTGGGGAAGGTACTAGGCAACTTAATCCATGACATTCCGATACTCTCAAGTTTCGTAAGTTTCTTACTAATACTGAGGATGGCAGCAAATTCTTTAATCTTCCACATCTTGATACATGACCAGATGTTGAAAAGGACTGCCTGGTTGGGAGTTTTCATGAATCGTGACAAATTTGTAACAGATTGGGCATTTCAGATACCCTTAACACTGTCAAATGTTCGATCGTCCCAGCATGTTGTCCTTATTTATCAACTAGTTGATGTGCACATATCTCTTCAATGAAAGAATGTCCGACGTATAGTGTCTTGAGAGTTGAGATTGCACAATCCTTGAGCCCGCAACGACGAAAACCCATTCAATTTATCTGAAGGTTCATCAAAACCCTGTTCTAATTTCAATTCTTCCAAGTCGGGGAATATATCCTGCGAAATATCAAAGTATTAAACAAAATGAAGGAAAAGCTTCATATATATTAAGAGATAGAAAGCTTTATTGATTTATAAATGAAGAACATCGTTGGCCAATAAAGTAGAAAAATATAAAGACAAATCATAAAATCAAAATCACCATCAACATATTCCTTTGCATAGTGATGAAGGCTTAACGAGGCTTCAGCAAAAAGTGGAGGCAAAGAGAAATATAATTAACAACAATTTCAATTAGTGGAGGAGGACCTGCAATAACACATTTTTTCTTTACAGGTGATTGCCTATTGCTTAATTTTCAAGTCCAAGTGATTGGAAGTCCAGGCCATGATGACTACTTTGGAAACATATAATTAATAATGCTGAACATGAATGAGACCACCCTGTTCTTCAGTCAATTAATATACACAAGCAGCAGTGAAGCAACATATTCACAACACATTGTAAGTACCGAATAAGATTAAACAATATGAGAAAATTAATATGGGTATTCCTATATTGTGTTAAGGAAAAAACTCTTGTATACAGTGTGCTATCAACGTTAGTAAGCAAGCATACCAAAATTCCCAACTTGATCATTGCCAAAAACGATGTCCAACTAATAATGGTCATTCTAAGCAAACACATGTGCTGCATGCAATACGCGGTCGTTTCATTATACCAGAAACAGATTGGAAGTCCAATGAAGCACAAAAACAGAATGGGATAAAGACACGTGGTAATCAAGTTTAATTAGGTGTTAATTACTTGTAACAGACTTTGGATTCCGTTTTCATTGTGCAACGATTCAATAGTTAGTTAGAAATATATTTTCTTATTCTTTCTCTATGCTCTGTTTATATATATATATATATATACACAGAGTAGTGTATTATGTATTCATTCTTACTCGACTATTTATTATATGTATGCCAACGAGTACCAAATATGTATAAACAAGTTATTTACGTAAATTTATTTTTTGATTTATTCTACGATGTAAATTTTTTATTATTATTATTATTTTAAAAAGAGTAGTGTTCCATAAATAATAATAAAAAAAATAAAAAATAAAAAAAGCTTTAAAAGTGCTTTCTCGTATCGTAGAAAAGCCCAAATGCGATAACTACTAATTACCTAGGAGTACAAGGCTAGGCTGGAATAGAGTGGCATTCAAATTCAGCTCCACTTATCCAATTCAACTTCAAGCATGTTTGGCCTAAGTTCATTGTCATTCTACCCCACAAATAATTTTTTTTTTTAAATAAAAAATTATTCTGAAAAAATGGAATAAACATGCATGTGGTCATTAAGTTCTTTCAGTTAGATAAATATTCCTTAGTGGAGTGAGGAAAGGAAAAAATGTAGGGCCGGCTATACAGCCAGCCCAGGGGTTCAAATGATCCCCTGACCTGGCGAAAAAAAACAAAAATTATATAAACTTTTTTTTTTTTTTTACCCCTAAAATAAATTTTGAACACTCTAACCCTAAATTTTGTTTAATCTAAACTGAAATAAGGTTGAATATAATCATCTTAGTGTTACTTTCACAATATTATTTTCACAATAATTTTACAATAAAGGTTAAGTGGCAAGTTTTAAATTTTTTTTTTTATCTAGACCCACAATTGATGTCACTTTTTTACATATCTTTAACAACTTGTCCCCTAAATTTTGTTGTGAAAGAATTGTGTCAGTATCTCTACTTTTAAAACTGCTCATTTGTTTTTAAAAATAAATAAATAAACTTTCTCTTCGGACTCTGACTTACTTTGCCATTAGCCACAGAATGAATTTGTTTTTCCCTATGCTTTTCTTCTTCATTAGCAAAAAATTACACCACTTTTAGCACACAAAAATTACAACACTACTGACCCCACTAGAAAAAATTCCTAGAGCCGCCAATGAAAAAATGTATGAACTTTGAAAATGTATTAAAAAAAGATGTTGCATGGATTGCTGCTGCCACTGCTGTCTCAAGCTATATTGTAGTTAATAGTCTAATACACTTTGCAGCCACCTTTTTCCAGTACCCATTGGACATGTTATAGGTAGAAAATGGGGCCATGGTTTCAATCTAGTGTGAATGCGTCCTCAAAGCTGATTTCTATGTATCTTACCTCTTGATGTTTTTTATCATCTATTTGAGCCTCTTATCTGTTTTATCAATTGGAATTTGATGATTTCCTTATTTGTTCATTACGTTGTACTTGTATTTTTTTAAATGAGCTTCTTCACTCTGTTTCATCTAATAAATTAGTTATGGTCTGTACAGGTGGGCAGATTTCTGTGGTTTAGGCTCTATTAGAAGAGCTACCTGGACAGTTTTTGACATTCATGCGGGGTAGAGATATCAAGCCACGCCCTCTCCATGTAGCCCCAACGTCTGCTTGAGAACATTTTCCAAGTCCATACAAATGTGCTAATTTTGCTCACAACAACTTAAACTTTTAAAAGGTCTGAACCTCTAATAGGTCAACTCACCTAAAAGGAGCTTGTTAGTAACAAATTCGTTTTAGGTTTGAAGACTAACCACTAACAAGTTGACTTGCCCGTAAAGGTCTTTTTATTTCATCTTAATAGAAAAAATACAGTTTTTTTTTTCCTTTGAATTTTATCTTGTCTAGGGATAGTTTTACTTTTATTCAACTTTTTATTTTTAAGTAAAATAAACCATTGAAAAAAGTTATAAAATACAATTTAGTCTTGTAAAGGTGAAAGCATCCCTTGGGCAATAGCTTGTTTCATAAAGTAGGTCTCACACAAGGATGTGGAGTCTATGCTTGTGAAGTTCACATATCTGTAATTGTGAGATGCTTATTTTATTTGGAGATACTTTGGGTCTTGCAAGGGGCTAAATAGGGATTTGGATTCACTCATCCTTAAGGAAGGTGTCAATGCCATGGTGTGGGCCTTCATGTTTGTGAGAGGCCCACTATTAAGAGTTGAGTGTTAGTGTGAGGCACCTAAGTGAAGACCAATAGTAAGAAGATTGGGTAAAAACTTGGATGGTATTAGGCACCTAAGCCCACCTACTATGATGGGTTGACCTCTATTTGTACTAAGCCATTTTTTAACATGAGTCTCATTCAGTTGGTTCTCTCTTAAAATTTGAAATTTAATACATACAACACAGCTTAAAAGTGTTGTTATTTACTAGGAGAATGTCCTAATTTTATATATGAATCTTAGGTCCTATATATAAAGGTATCAAACTCAAGATTTCCTATTTTGATACTATTGGTAGTTTATCATAGTTTTAGAGCAAGAGGTATTTGTTTTTTGCTTCTAAGAAATTAGTTAGAGATCCTACTATATGTTTTTCACTCCTTAAAGATGAGCAAGGATGAGTACAAAATGCATTACTTGATTAAAACAATTTATTAATTTGTCTACGAAACTACTAGCTTCACTAATAAAACTTCGTATGATATCTTGGACTATATAATAGCCTTGTCTTAGCTCCAAAGCCCCATGACAAAGCTACTATGAGCCTATATGAGTCTCAACCTTATACATAACACACCAATACATTCTCGCTAACTTTTTGGTCCAATCCAATAAAGTCTACATCACACCCCCCAAAAGAGAAAAAGACTACATCACACGTTCAACAATAGAACCTACATTGAACAACTACAATATAAATTATTTACAATGTTCTAGAGTTGAATCATTAATAAATTAAAAAATCATTCTTCCTTTGAGTCATCCTCCAAGTTATCAATACCATTTTTCTCTCCAGCCTCATTTGTGCTTGCATCCGTCTACAATAAAAGAGGTTCAAATTAATGGCCCAAATGAAAAATTAATCCAAAAGCATGAGATGAAAGAAAATTAATCCCAAAACAACACAACACTACATTATAATCAAATAAACAATCTCATTCTTAATTTCTTATCTACCAAATATACATGCAATTGACACCAAAGTAAGAAGATCCACAAGCACAAGAACAAATATCATTACTTTTCAAACCGAATTACTTAGAAGCAAAAATAAGAAATTAAGAAGATTAAATTTGTGTTTCTATTTCAGTGATTCAGTGATATAAATGAATGATAGAATACTTATGTAAAAAAAAGTAATATCATTTTTTGATTACGTATAGGAGAGATGAGCATTTTCATCACCATAGAAGAAATATAAGTTCATATATAAAATGGAAATCTATATAAGTCAGCTTCTTTTTTTCTTTTTCTTTTCTTTTTTTTTTTTTTTTTTTGGTTGAGGGAATTATATAAGTGAACTAATTGGTAATTTGAAAGAAAATAAAAAAGCCAAAGTGGCATAATTAAATGTATATCATATATATATATATATATATATATTATAAAAATATTTTCTATTCCAGTGCATTGTACCTATTAGCAACCATTAGTGACAAAGCAATATTAAGAATTGCAAGTGTTATGCATATATTTAATAACCTTATGTTACCGTAGAAATTAGGATATGTGACCATTGGGTCCACAGCGCATGCCACTTTCCTTGTGTCTACTCCAATGAAAATGCTTTTAAGAATTAAATAAAATAAAAGCATTAGAACATTACCTTCTCAGTGAATAGTTGTTGCACGCATGGATCATAGTTTTCCTCCCAAAATCCTTTTATGGCGCTATTCACATCTTCCTCTGGTAACAGTTCTCTTCGCATTGGCCACCATTCGTTTTCGTCCAGTCCAATTCTCTTTAGCTTCGGCATGCTTAGGACTCCATTAGAGAAGATCTTCATTTCCAAGCATCCGGTCACAACTAGATCTTCCAGTGATGGGAATTTGATGGTGTGATTACCCAAGTCGAAGCTTCTCAGACTGGGTAAATCTTCAAGGTACAAATAATTCAGTTGATTGAAACAAATCTCATCTCCTGCTTCACCTTCTCCCTCGTTTGTGACTATTTCTCTCATTCTTTTGCATTCAGATATATACAATCGTTTGAGTTGGACCAAACTTTTGACTGTTGAGGAAGTTGCTAAACTAATCAACCCATGACATTTCGATACTGTCAAAAAGTTTAAATTTCGAAAATGCATTGAGGATGGCACTAAATTTTTTAATCTCTGCATTCTGATACTGTCAGAATCTCCAAATTTTGAAATGCCCTACCTTGTTCAGAGTTTTCCTTCCACAAAAGCATCAACTTGGGCATTTTATATAGATGCAACTCTGTCAAACGTTCAACCGTCCCAGCATATTGTCCTTCGTTATCGAAGAAAAGATTAGTGACGGAAGGAGACTTAAGATAGCGTAATCCTTCAACAAATACCGAAGGGACTGCTATCAATTTATCATCTCTGCCGTATAATCTGAGAACTTCTAGTTTGCAAAAGAACTCTCCAAAAAGTCGACCATTTGTTTGATTCATGGTTTCATACCAATCCAAATCCAATTCTTTCAAGTTAGGGAATGTATCCTGGGAAAGATAGAAGTATTGAACAAAAGAAAGCAGAAGTTAGTGTTCTCTAAGCAAGTTTGGGATAATATTCCCAACAATTTCAAGTGGGACTGAATGTATGTAAATCAAGTGGCTATCCAGAAAGGGAGAGCAACGTGCATCGATGCATCTCCATTTATTATTCTATGTAATAATTATATATAACATTTTCTCAGGTGGATGTGAATTCCCATCTCCCCTGTAAAGGTAACTCATTCCTATATAGTTGTTATACAAGATACTACCTCTTACATGTTTTATAGTTTCTTTTTAAGGGATTTGCTTCCAAACAAGATAAGTCAAGCACAAAAGTAGAGTACATGAATGCACACACTTTTTTTTTAATAATTATTTTTAGGAAAAATAAAAGATAAAAAGGATCTCATTGATCATTTCAAGATACTGAATTAATTTTTAGTGTAAGTAGATTCAAGCTCAAATATCTTATTTAAGAACAACAGATTTTACTAATTAAACTAATTGGAACCTAGTGGTAAATTCTAATTTAAAGACATTAATAACCACATATGAAATCCTAATTAGTTTGAAAGACGATCTTTTTGTAAAAGGTTTTATCATTTGGACACCTCAATTAAGTCTTCCATAAGTGGTCATGGACTTACCCAATACATATCTAATTTCTTGTTCCGAGCATTTACTTAGTGTAGCCTTTTTTTTATTTTTTATTTTTATTTTTGTAGGTTGGCTAAATGTATCTATGTTTGTTTGAGCAAGAATTTCTTAGTTAAAAGTTAGTCTATAATAGCTTCAACACAACTATAGTACAGCTGGAAATTAGGCTCCTATAATCCAAATACTTATATGTAGTTCGACTAGTCTTTTCGTTTTTTTTGTTTTTTTTATAAGCCGGCTAGTTTTTTATATATTAAAAATGTGTTATTAATTTTAATTTTTTGGATTATTTTAGGATAATTACATTATGTGTCATATCCATGTTATCAAAAGAAAAAAGTACAAATCCATACCTTTTCAATAAGAAAGAGGGGCTGTTGAACCGGAACATGATGGCCCAACCCATCTGTATTTGGGAAGCTTATTTCATTCGAAGCAACAATCTTCACTTTGTCGCATTTGCTTATCGTCAAACTTTTCAGTGATGGCCACTCTGAAGTGTGCTTTCTGGGATAGAAACATTTGAGTTGAGGCAGCGATTCAAGACTTAGAGAGTTTATTTTTGGGAACACAAACTTAATCGTTGTTTCCAATCCTTCTTCCAATGCAATGATTTCCTCCATTAATCCACAATCATTTATATCTAGAATCTCAAGTTGTTCAAGACTTTTGGCCACCGAGACTGGAAAAAGACTTTTCAAAGTTTCACATTTAGAAACTTTGACTTGACGCAGATTTTGAAATGTTAAAATTGCTTCAAGATCCGAAGTTCATACATGCTTAAGTTTCGGTAGACTAACTAACTTTAGGACTCTCAACTGAGTGGACCCCTTCTCAAATATTTCATCAACATTTGCCCGTCCATTCTCAAATGCCTCTTCTACTGAATTGCAATTTCTTATCTTCAAGTGTTCAAGATTTTGGAGTCTTCTCAACATATTAGGTGGAAAAATGTTCATTAGATTTTCACATTGATCAACTTTCAGTTGGTTTAGTTTGCAAAAGGAATTTGGAATGAGTTGGCTATGCCACAACATCTTCAGGTTATTTATGCGATTGATGAATAATTTCTCCAAGTTAGAAAAGGCAACCTACAATTCTCACATATCAATTGAGTTAATAACATATTGCCCAAAATAGTTGAGGACAAGAAGATTTATGTTGGGAATAAGACAGAGACAAACTTGGGAAAAGTTAATTGAATTATATTCCAAAAAACCACGAAGCAAGTAGAACATGGAAGAAACTAATAAAAGAAACACAAACCAGCCTTTAATGAAGAGAGATTGAGTGGCAGATAGTAGGCTCGTTTTTTGTAGTTCTTTCTAAAATGTGATGTTTGTGCTCACGAAATTCAGATAACAATATAGCTTTCAAAGATTAAAAAAACAAAAAATTGAATTTCTTAAGTAAAATCTCATTTTGGGCAAAATCTCGCCCACCCATTTTGGTGTTTTCCAAATGATGATTTGTGGTAGTGTGCCACATTGCCACCCCAGACCCCACCAGAATAAACCCATCGCATGCTTATCTACAATTAAGGCATTACAAACAACACAAAAGCTGCGATTTCTTTATAAATTAAAAAAAAAACAAAAAAAACAAAAACAAAAACAAAAACGACCAGCAGATTAAACCAAATGTCGTTTTGAAACTTTTATCAAATTAAGAATTTGTGGGAGGGATCGAGGTATGGGCACGGGCTGGGCCTGGGGTGGGTTTCCTACCCGACCTGAAATTCTTTATTATATTTTTTAAAGTGAGAATGAGACTATGACTATGAGAGCTGAAAATAGGGGTAATTTAGTTTTAGGGAAGCTCACAATGGCAATAATTTTTTTTTTTTTAATTTTCCTCTATTTTTTTTTAATGGAAAACAAACTTAGTTTGGACCTTCACATTAGTAATTAAACAAACTAATTTAAACTTTCTAAATATATTACAAATGGTCAAATAACTTAGGTATGGAAATAAAAATGATATGATTGGCATAATTTGACATACTCAAAGAAAATTAATTAGTGACTAATAAGAAGATTGATGTGATATGTGCTATTGTGATTGTCTAACGTATTCCCTCATAAGGAAATTTTGTGAGCAAATTATGTCAATCTAACATTTTACGGGAAGTAGTGATATTAATGGCATCAATACTTTCCATCAAAATGAATGTCATAATCATTATATAAGATGTTTGAGTTTAAAAAGAATGAATAACTAGCAATAATACTTTCCATATAAGTGAAAGTCAAATTCATGTTATAATGACAAACCAAAATTCAATTAGGCAAAATGCATCTATGTAATTATTATATTAAGGAAAGGATTTTTTTTTCATTAATTAATTTATTAGAAGAATAAGAACGTCCATTAAACATAAACCTTAACCCTGTCCTAGAATCATGGGATTAGAGCAATTCTTATTAAATATGACTACATTTATTGGATTAGTTTGCTTCTTTTCTCTCTTCACAGAAAGAAGAAAAAAAAAAAAAAAACAATACCCGACCCTACACTCGAATCCCCTATTGAGTTAGATAAAATTTGTGCCTGTTGGGTTGGGTATCTGCCCCCTAATAGGTTGTTTCCATCCTTTCACTATATCAAGGGTTGTGGTTCAACAACATATCTCCAAAGATTTATAGGAATTAATGATAAAGAAATTTGAAGTGTTGAAGATTTTTTGTTTTAAGAAGGTGAAGTGTTGAAGATGGTTCAGAAAAAAAATGGCAAGAATACATGAAGAAAAATAAAATTCCAAAGATGTTCCCCCCAAAAAAGGAAAGGGTATAGAGAATGGGTAAAATAAAGTTTTGATTTGTCTTGTTTTTTCCAAAAGTTTCAATCACTTAAACATTTTTTTTTTTCTTATTGACATTATTATAAACATATGTATGAGACATTATTAATAAAGCAGTGAGATGTGTATGCATGTGTGAAGATTATCAAAATTTGTAAAGGATATTAAGCAATAATGATACCTTCTTGTTGAAAAGCAGTTGAGAATCAGCATCAGGATAGAAGCCCATGAAATTTGGTAGACCTTCTAGATTTAAAGAGCGTAACTGAGTGAAGTCCATTATATCCATCATGACGTCATCATCGACCTGTATCCCATGTTTTCTTTCCTCTGCAACAATTGTACTCATTACCTTGCAATCCTTAATCTCTATTTCTTGGAGTTGCGAAAAGCACCCAAGTAAGGTTGAGGAGAAGACAAATATCAAATTATCACAATTTCTTATTTCTAACTTTCTCAAATTGTGGAAAGACCCCATTGCAAGTTGGTTATGGCATATCTTTTTCAAATTGATCATATTGACTAGAGAAAGCAACTCCAAAACAGGAAAGGCAACACATTGAAACCCTATCGAGTCAATTATGTATTGAATCTCAACGCTATTTTGAACATAAAGATGCTTCAATCGTGGAAAGCCTTCCTTATCAACTTCATAAAGGATATTTTTAATACCCCTCCCAGGAGCCAAATTGAGATCTTCGCAACTTTTCAATAAAATTTTAATTCCATCCTCTTCTTGAAAGTTTCTATCGAGGTCAATTTTCAATGTTTTTGAGATTTCAAACTCAACATTACCATACCAATTCCATTCAGGGCCTATTAATATTTCATATTTTACCAGCTTATCAAAAAGCAAGGCTTTTGGCAGAATCTTGGGATTTGGAATATGCACTACACCAAAATAAGTCTATTACATCATGTGTTAATACAACAAAATTAGTATAGTGGTATTAGACATAATATCACATCTAAAAATTAAAAGTCGTTGCAATAGTAACTTAAAAATAGTAAATTATTACATTAATAATAATTAGTTGTAATAATTTATAATTTTCAGTTGCAATAGAGATTTTAATACTAAATTGAATTTAGAATTTTTTTGCAATAACTTAAATTGAAGAAATCAATTTTTTTTAACAAATTAAATTGAAGAAATAACCATTGTAATAACTTAATACCAATTATATATTTTGCGATATATTATAATAGATCGAAATTTCAAAGAGATGGCTTATTGCAACAAATTTAACATTGCAATAACTAAAATATCAATTATTTTACAATCTATTGCAATGAAAAACATGAAGCTGCAATGAATATATTATTACAGTTGATCTAATTCTAATTATTTTACAATCTATTGTAAGAAAAAATATGAAAAATTTAACTATTACAATAAATATACCGTTGCAATAATTTGAACCCAAATTATTTTTGTCAATTCTTTACAATCTATTATAATAAAATTCATGAAATAATAGCCTATTGCTACAAGATATTCAAAGTAATAAATTGTTTATTGCAATGGCAAATATATTATTTCATCAAAATTGTCATTAAAATATTTTAGGTTTATTGCAACAAAATTTTTTTGTAACACAAACTTATTACCTCAAATTTTATTGCAACACTTCGCATACACTATTGCAACGATTTCAATATTATTGCAACAATTTTTTTTGTTGTAATAAAAAATTTTTGTTGTAGTGATGTGTACATAATGTGGTCAACTGTGACAAATGATCTAACTCTGAGACTCTAGCATTGCTTCTTTCTGTAATTTCTCCATCGACCTGCCATTGATTAAAGCTATGATTCATATGTATTTCTTCTAATTTTTTCAAATTTGATAGTACATTTGATGGAATGGCTTCAAGTTTGGTGCACCTTCTCAAATCCAACAATTGAAGTTGAGTCAATTGCCTTATTCCCATGGGTAACTGCTTAATCTTGGAGCCAACTAGGACAAGAGCTTTCAAATTCTTCAATTCTCCAATCAAAGCCATGTCTTCTGACTCGCAATTAAGCAAAGCCAATGTTTGGAGGCTCTGAAGAAATGAAAGGGATGAGGGAAGTGGGAGACTTACTCTCATCAAAACTAAAACTTTTAGTTTCTTCGCCCCTTCAAAAATGTGATTAGGAATCGGCAAAGAATTTTCTTTATCATCCAAAATAACGAAATTAAGTTGTGCGATTCCAATGGAGTCTTTCATTTTTTTCATATTGGACCATATTTCCGAATCATCTGAACTTCTTATGGTTAACATTTTCTTTTCTTTGTCTGCAATATAAATGGCAACATCACGAATGACGTCATGCATTTTAAATGTACCACTTCCATTACCTTCTAACAGCAAGCAAGAATCTTTTAGACTTTCGACCAATGTGTAGACCATATTTCTCATGTCTTCCATTTTATAAACATTTTCAAAGAAGTCCAAACCCACCAAATATCTCCATAATAGATCTATTTCTATGATCATATCTTCTTCAAATGAACTGCAGAACAAGAATAAAGATTGCGCTTCCTTACTTAAAAAATTGTAACTAAACTTTATACTCGAGTATACCTTCTCATGCATCCCTTTGATCTGTGTTGGATTTGCCTTTTTTAACTGTCGCAATGCAACCTTCCAAACATTTTGGTTCTTTTTATTTTTCAATGCATTTGCAATGGTTGTAATTGCAATGGGTAAGCCTGCACATTCTTTGACAACCTCAACCATGGTAGATTGTAAATTCAAGTTTTCAGCTAAATCACCCATTATCTTCGAAAACAAGTATTCTGCTTCATTGTTTGATAAAACTCCAACTTTGAATATCTCTTGAGCATCCATATACATGCGTAATACATCATGAAATCTAAACGTTAGCAATAGTTTGCTTCCATTGTGATCATCCCCAAAAGAAATTCCAAGATCCTCCAAGTCTAGCTCGTCCCAAATATCATCTATAATCAAAAGAATCTTCTCTTTCTTCAACAGCTCACGTAGCAAATGTGCTTTTTGAAAATCAGCATCCTCATCTTGAAACTCCGATATTTGTAATTGTTTTGCAATTGTGGACGACTAAATTTCTCGGTTCGAAATAAGTCAAACAAGTAAAATAGTGTCACAAATGTGAATTTGTATTGATGATTGTGTGGTACAATTCTCTGTAATTACAAAAGAGTTATCCTCTGATTCGATCTCCTTGAAAGATTTGTTAATTGGATTTGTGGTAATGTGATTTTGACTTGAACACAAAGTATCCTTCAATTTGGTAGAAGGATGGATCGAAGATTGTTGAAAACGGAATTACAATGAATCTCTGGCTATGAGCTTGTTAGAAATCCTTTGTTCTTCACGTTCTTCGTGTTCTTCGTGTGTTCTTCGTGTTCTTGGTGTGTTCTTCGTCTTCGAAGGTTTGTGGTGGAAGTTCTTCGGGGCTTTAGACGCTTGAATCCGTAGAGCTTCGCTAATTTGTGGTTTGTAATGTTTCTGGAGGCTTTTGAGCTTGATTCCAGTGAACTTTGAGATCTAGGAATATGATTTGGATGATTCCTCTTCGAATGTTCTTTGTATTCGAAGGTTTGTGGTGGAAGTTCTTCGGGGCTTTAGAGGCTTGAATCCGTAGAGCTTCACTGATTTGTGATTTGTTGATGTTTCTGGAGGCTTTTGAGCTTGATTCCAGTAAACTTTTGGATCTAGGCGGATGATTTGGATGATTTTCCTTCGAATGTTCTTTGTATTCGAAGTTGAAGTTCTTGAAGTTCTTGGAGGCTTTAGAGCTTGGTTCCGGCAGAGCTTCTGGACTTCTGAGTTCTTCCAATGGCCTAGTCCTCTCTCCAAATCTCTGGATCTCCTTGATCTGATCCCTTGATCTCCTACTCTCAGATCTCCCTCAAATGCCTTAGGAAGGCTTCTATTTATAGGAGTTTTGGGTAGGTAAGTGACACGTGGCGGAGTCTGATTGGTGACACGTGGCAGAGTTTGATTGGTGACATGTGGCAGAGCTTGATTGGTCCGCTTATGTCATCGCTTACACGTACGAGGCTGATTGTGTCATCGCTTACACGTGCGAGGCTGATTGTGTCATCGCTTACACGTGCGAGGCTGATTGTGTCATCGCTTACACGTGCGATGATGTGTGATTGGTTCTTGCATGACACTTGGCAAATTTCTATTGGCTTCTGAATAGTAATGGTAAAACCTAACAGCAGTATGTGGTGCTCTGTAATTGGCTGCATTTTGTGGTCTTGGTAGTGTGATGTGTCAGCTTGTGATAGGTCGGGAATTTTCCCTCTCTACAGCAATGTCTTTCTGAATCTGTTTCAAGTTTGGAGTTTGAGAAACAACTACCGTAACAATCCTTTCAAATAACTTGTCTTCTTTGGCTTGTGTAGCAACTTTTCCAACAAGCATGGTCTTGCCCAAGCCGCCCATCCCACAAACCCCAATGGCAGGAATATTTTCACCTCTTAAAGCCTTCATAACTCCGTCAAAAATTGATTTTCTTGATTTAAAGTCCTCATAACCTTTAGTAGAAATTGTAGTACCCCCTTCTATAGGGACACGATGGCCTACTGTGCTGAACTTGTCCGCCTTATCCTTGAGTTCCTTGACGACCAATCCCATCTTGTGTGCTTTTCTTCCAATCTGATAACGGGCCTTCAAATTAAAACACTTCAACTTTGCTTGACCTTCCTCTTCAAAGAATTCTTGTACCTCTGTATTGATCCCCTGAACACGTGTCAGCCACCTCTGGACTTTAGCTTCAATTTCTTCTACATTGTAACTAGCAGCTTGAACCTTACGCTGCACATCATCTCTAGCATCTTCGAGCTCGACAACTTCGTTCTTGAGATTGTCAACATTTTTTTTGTAGCGAATCAGATAACCCGTCTGACGTCCGACTGCTGTAATTGTGTAACCCACAATTTTTTCAACGACCACTTTTACGGTCTCCGTAAGAACCTCCATTTTTTGCTTCAATATATAGATCTGCTACTTTGGGTTGGGCTGCTGTCTTGAGATGAGAGTAGAG